>NC_053023.1:208230864-208524415 GCF_003073215.2 Triticum urartu | reverse complement strand
GGAGAACTTTGTATTGAGATTCAAAGAGAGAGAAGAAGCCATCTAGCTACTAACTATGGACCCGAAGGTCTGAGGTAAACTACTCACACTTCATCGGAGATGCTAGGATGATGTAGAAGCCCTCTGTGATGATGGCCCTCTTCCGGCGGAGCTCCAGAACAGGCCCCAAGATGGGATCTCATGGATACAGAAAGTTGCAGCGGTGGAATTAGGTTTTTTGGCTGCTGTTCTGATCGTTTGGGGGTATGTGTGTATATATAGGAGGAAGAAGTACGCCGGAGGAGCAACGAGGGGCCCACGAGGCAGGGGGCGCGCCCTAGGGGGGGTGCCCCCCACCCTCGTGACCGCCTCTTTTGTTCCTTGGAGTAGGGTCCAAGTCTCCTGGATCACGTTCAGTGAGAAAATCACGTTCCCGAAGATTTTATTCCGTTTGGACTCCATTTGATATTCCGTTTATCCGAAACACTGAAATAGGCAAAAAACAGCAATTCTGTGCTGGGCCTCCGGTTAATAGGTTAGTCCCAAAATAAGATAAAAGTGGAAAATAAAGCCCAATATAGTCCAAAACAGTAGATAATATAGCATGGAGCAATCAAAAATTATAGATACATTGGAGACGTATCAGCGGCCTGGTCAACTTGGTCAACGAACGACATCCATCGACTGTGGACTGTACGCGCAAAATAATGATTCCTCCACCTGACAACTGGGACCCACCAGAAGGGCCTCTGTATTTCGCGAAAAAATGTTCCCCCCACTGACATGTCGGACCCACCAGCTATATCTTCGCACGCAAGGAAGTGCCTCCTTATTACGCACACAAAAATGAATACCCCCCTACTAGCTGGGACCCACCATAGTGGGAGGATGACTTGTGGGCCAATAAAGTTGACAGGGACGGAGGGCTTTGTCAACTTAGTCAATATGAACGATTCTAGCTCCAGTGACCGTACGATGTCCATCCAACGGTCGTAGTGCTTCTTCAACCTCTGGTCTTCTTGCTCCATCCGCCCAAAGCAGCATTGGTCGTGCCGCATGCTCCTGCCTGCCGTGGTCGGCTGTGCTGTCGCAGAGGCCTCACCGCCCCCTACTATTCCCACCGCTGGCCAGGCCCTGCGGCGACGGCAGCCTCACACCGCAGCCGATCCAGTGAACCCTCGTACTCCTCTTCGCGCGGGCTTCCACTGCCGCGTCTTCCCCGGCTCCGCGTCGTCCCCTTCCTAGGCCTCACCGTCGTCCACCTCCGTGGTGCTCTCTGCGCGGCGTGGTCAACGTGGTCAAGGAACGACTTCCATCGGAAGAGTACTGTACGTGGAGAGGCTGACAGCTGGGTCCATGGCCATAGCCTAGTTTTTTTGTGATTTGCCAAGTAAGTCGCTTTGTCAGGCCTGTTGGGCTGCAAATCTTTCAAGACGAGGGGAGCTTTCATTCGGCTGGCCGAGAAAATGGCCCATCAGTAATGAGAAATGGGCTGTACATTTTTAAAACACATCAAAACGGCAATTAGTTTCAAATATCTTTTTTTCATTTCAAGATTTTAAATTACATTAATTTTTATGCGTGGAGAATTTGTTGGATTTTATATTGATATACATTTATTTTTAAAATCAGTTTGAATGTGAGTCGAAATTTCAGGATTAAAAACAGTTCGGACCGCACCGAAATATGCAAAATTTCGTATAATTTGTTAACTGTGGCCACAATTTGGGCTGTAATGCTAACAAAAAGAATATGGGCTCCAAAAAAACCTTAAGAATTAGCAAATGGGCTGAAAATTATTAGAAATAATGGCAGATGGGCTGTATGCTGTTTTCCAAAGATTTGAGGCTTTCCTAAAAAAGGTTGACGCACAAGCAGTGACTATTGGATGTCCATCCAACGGCCGTCGTGCTTCTTCAATTTCTGCTCTTCCTGCTCCAGCCGCTCAAACAAGCGCCGGCGGTACTGCGTGCTCCCTCCTCCCCGCGGCTGGCTGTGCTGCCGCGCAGGCCTCAGCGCCCCACCGTACTCCCATCGCTGGCCTAGCCATCCCTCTACTCACCCACACCTGCTGTTATTCTCCGGCGACGGCAGACGAACCACTAAACCCTCGTACAGTCGTACTCCCCTCCGCGTGGGAAACAACTGCCGAGTCTTCCCTGCCTCCGTGTCGTTCCCTTCCTAGGCCTCGCCGTCGTTCACCACCCTTGTGCTCTCGGCGTGGCCTGGTCAACGTGGTCAACGACCGAGATGCATCTGAAGTGGACTGTACGTGGAGAGGCCGACAGCTGGGTCCACGGCCGCACGCAAGGAAATTCCTCCTTATTACGCGCAAAATAACGATTCCTCCACCTGACCTCAGGGACCCATCGAAAGGGCCTCTGTATTTCGCAAAAAAACGTTACCACCGCTGACAGGTCGTTCCAACCAGCTATATCTTCGCACGCAAGGAAGTGCCTCCTTATTACGCACAAAAAAATGAATACTCCCCTTTACATGGGACCCAGTATAGTGGCAGGCTGACTTGTGGGCCTACTAAGTTGACGGGGATGGAGGATTTGTCAACTTAGTCAATATGCACGATTCTAGCTCCAGTGACCGTACGATGTCCATCCAACGGCCGTAGTGCTTCTTCAACCTCTTGCTCCAGCCGCCCAAACCAACGCCGGTCGTGCCTCGTGCTCCTGCCTCCCGTGGCCGGTTGCGATGCGGCGGAGGCCTCACCGCCCCCTACTACTCCCACCGCTGGCCAGGCCATCCCTCTACTCACCCACACCCCCTGTTACTCTACGGCGACGGCAGCCTCACACCAGAGCGAACCAGTGCCCTCGTACTCCTCTACGCGTGGGCATCCACTGCCGCGTCTTCCCCGGCTCCGTGTCGTCCCCTTCCTAGGCCTTGCCGTCGTCCACCGCCCTGGTGCTCTCGGCGCGGTGTGGTCAACGTGGTCAAGGAACGGCTTCCATCGGACGTGGACTGTACGTGGAGAGGCTGACAGCTGGGTCCACGGCCGCAACAATGAAGTGCCTCCTTATTACATGCAAAATAATTATTCCTCCACCTGACAGCGGGGACCCACCGGACGGGCCACCGTATTTTGCCCCCCTGACTGCTGGGACCCACCAGCTACATCTTCGCACGCAAGGAAGTGGCTGACAGTCGGGACCCACCTGGTCGAAGCGTACGTAGCGTTGTCATTCTAGTCGCGAACGTGTACGTACATATATACTGGTGGATGTAGAGGCGCGCACGTGTCGTAGTAGAGGCGGTCAGGGTGCAAGAAAGAAAAACGGCCACGTATGTGTACATACGGGTGGGGTCTCGAACGCCTACTCGCGCATACGTACGGCGATGGCTCGTTGACATGGCTGGGTCGGAACGGAGAAACAGCGTCGTCGTCGTGTTCATGGGGAGGCAACGGAATGCGTAGTGTTCATGGGGAGGCAACGGAATGCGTCGTGTTCATGGGGAGGCAACGGAATGCGTCGTGTTCATCGGGAGGCAACGGAATGCGTCGTGTTCATCGGGAGGCAACAGAACGCGTGAGAGCCAACCAGCTGGGTCGGAAAAGAATGCGTGGTCGTGTTCATCGGGAGGGCTTGGACGGAACAGGTGATGGAAACGAGGCCTGGCGTACCGCACAACGGAGGAAACAGACCTTCTACGTTCGGAACGGGGTCCTGTTGATCGGGAGGGGTCTGGCATACCGCAAAACGGAGGAAACAGACCTCCTACGGTCGAAACGGGGGTCATGTTCATCGGGAGGGGTGTGGCATACCGCAAAACGGACGAAACGGACCTCCTACGGTCGAAACGGGGGTCCTGTTCATCGGGAGGGGTGTGGCGTACCGCAAAACGGGACTCCACGGGATACTGTTCATCTCCACCGTCGACCCCCTCCAGCATCCACGAGCTACTGTTCATCCACCGTCGACCTCCTCCAGCCTCCACCTGCGACTATTCATCCACGGGCTCCTGTTCATCCAGCCTCCACCGCGCGCTACTCCACCGGCTACTGTTCAACCAGCCTTCTCCACGGGCTCCTATTCAACCACCCCTCCACGGGCTACTGTTCATCCTGCCCTCCACCGTCTAGTGTTCATCCTGCCCTCCACGGGGTGGTCCTGTTCATCCAGCCCTCCACGGGGTCCTGTTCATCCAGCCCCAGCCGGCTCGATTGGTCGGGGTCCTGTTCATCCAGAGGCAACACCACGGGGTCCTGTTCATCCACCCCCAACGGGAACTGTTCATCCAACCCCCCGCAACGCTCACTATTCATCCAGAGGCAGCATCGATCGGCTTCAGTTAGCAGCAGTAGCGAAGGAATCGCTCGATCGGGTTTAGTTAACAGCCATCGATCGATCGCTCGGGTTCAGTAACGCGTAGCCTGCAGTGCAATCGCTCGGGTTCAGTTAGAGCCCAACGCCTCGCTCGGGTTCAGTTAGAGCCAACGCCTCGCACACACGCCCGTACATGTACGAGAGAAACGCGCATCGCTCGGCCCCCGACCTCCCATCGTAACCGGGAACTCCCCGAAATTTTCCTCGCCCTCGCTTCTACCACGGTTTTTTCCATCATGGACTACCCACAGAATGTCATGCAGCTGCGTCTCCGGCCCACCCAGGATGAAAAGCCCATTTTCTGCCATGATTTTTTGTCATAGAAGTAGGAGCCCACCACATCTATGATGATACCAGGTTTTGTCACAATTATCGTCATAGAAGTGTCATATGTATGACAGAAAAAAAACCGTTCGGCCCAAAATGTCACGGATGTGTCTTTTTTTGTAGTGTCAGGTGCTCTCGCAACTTGGATGGTACGGTGATACGAGCTTCGAGGTTGTTTGATATGAGATCCAATGGCATCTAAGCAGTCTTTGTGCTTGTAAGCAGTGGCCGAACTCTTTGGGGATTTTCCCCAAAAACATTCGAACCACCGAGGAGTTGTTGGGTCACAAATCCAACGTCTCCAAAGAGCTTGTATCACCAAAGCATCTAAGGTGTGGTAGCACATGATATTCTTACATACAGGATAATATGATGTTCTCCTTCATCTTAGATGCTACGGTGATACGAGCTTCAAGGTCGTTGGATATGGGATCCAAGGGCATCTGAGTAGTTTTTGTATAAATTGTGTGCAATTCTCAAACTCATTAAGGTTTCCTATAAAAATATTAAGACATCATGTGAGCTGCTATATCTCAGATCAACAAGCTCCACGCAACTCGTATCGGCATATAGCATCTAAGGTGTGGGGGCACATGATATTCTCCCGGGGAGGACGGGGGTGCACAACCAATCGGTGTTTGGAAGGGTGGGGACAAATATAATCGAAACAATCCTAAACAGAGCTTCACAATTTTATCTAGGGTCGAGGGGTTAACCCCCGACAATCTACATAGCTCCGCCTAAACACAACATTTGCATATACTATAGTACTAGACTTAATATTTATGTTTCAGTTTCCTGTTCATTTTAAATATTAAATTGAGGACCATGCATGTCTTTCATTTTACTCTCTTCATTCCTAAATATTAGTCTTTTTAGAGATTTCAAATGGACTGCCACATACGAATGTATATAGACATATTTTAGAGTGTAAATTCACTCATTTTGCTTCGTATGTAGTCACTTGTTGAAATCTCTAAAAGACTAATATTTAGGAACAGAAGGAGTATTTTTGAATTTGTGTCATACATGCATGGTTTGGAAAAATAGATGCACTATACTTATTGGATTGTTGTTGTGTTCATGTGTGTTCGTTTGTGTGTGTGTGGTCGTATGCTTGATATATACAAAGTTTTCTCACCACCATACCGTTCATCTTTTAAATTTGAATTTGGAATGAAAAACTTACTAGGGATACCATGAAATGTGAAATCCACGTTGAGATGACTATATCACAAACTCACTCTAATTCAAGAATTCGTCATAAATCAATTACCACGTTGAGATTACTATTTGTAAGGAAAATACGGGCATTGTAATACACATAGATTCATTCGGCAATTTAAAAGATTCCTTTTGTATTCTTTTTTTGAGGATCCTTTCGTATTCTCGAATGGTAGGACCCAATGACGTACCAGCCAGACCTTGGCTCGTTGGTCCTCAAAAAAATGGGCTCATGTCCTTCTGGTGGCGTGCGTGGTACGCACATTAGCCAACCCCAACCAGTCAAGCCTATGCGTTTCGAGTCAAAATATCTGGCGGCTAGAATTTCAGCCCTAGGAAATTCCCCTCATGTCCCCGGTCCATAATGACTACCGATGAACAATGGAGGGATGCTTTAGTAACTAGACAACGTTACCTACCATGCCGAGCAAGGTTCCATTCCCTCCGTCGCCGCTACTAGTACTTGAGTTAATATATACCCCTAAAAACTTGAGTTAATATATCAGGCAATGCACTGGTACAGAGGGATTATTCTTTTACTCTGCATATATAACTTGTCTGAAGTCTAACTACGCAAAATGTTTGACCAAATCCTTTCTTAAGAAATACAACAGGAAAGATGTATCGCTTGAAAATTTATTGCATGATGCAGGTTATGATATTGTTTCGAATCCTGGATTTTAAATTTCAGAAAATCCAAAAGTGACCGGAAATTCATGAAACTGAGCATGGTCACGTGATATGGCACAAATATTCCTACGTAATTTTTTTCTTCAATTTGAGACAAGCTGCTTATGATAAGTTGCACAAATGAAGAGCCAAGGTATTTTGGAACAAAGACCTATCACGTTAAGGCGAACGCTTTCACTATTGAAACCGTGGGCGTTTACGTGCCGTCACGAGTCTCGCTTCTCATCAGCAGGTGCCATCCGAGCAAGCGTATGAGTCGACAGGAGGCGTGCGAGTAGACCACTACGCAGGCTCACCGGGGGGCGAGCCCTTTGACTAGACTCCGCCGCCCTCCTTCATCCCAACTTCTCCCACTTTTAATGTCGTCGGCTCCGCAGTTTAAAATCAACCCCGCACTACCCTGTATCGCTACAATCTTCTCTCTTCCCCTCTGATTCTCCTGTCGTCTACCTCCAACCAGCCTGACCTAACCGTACGCCATGCCGCATCACGATGGTCTGCCCTTAGTCTTCCAGTTTCCTGAGGAAGACACCCAGTCGGAGTCTCAAGAACATAAGGCGCTGTGGGACGAGCTTCAACCGACCTTGCTGGAAGACGCCGCACCTGTCCCCGCTCCCGTTCCGGCTCCCGTCGCCCCGTCTGCGCCAGCGCCCATCCCCGTGGCTTTGATGGGCTGGGAGCCGCACATTGTCGCTAAGCTTGATGCCACGGGGTTCCATGAGGTCCTTGCCAACTTTCACGTGCCCGTGCACCACCCTGCGCGTGCACTGACATGCACGCCCGTGCCGGTGCCCATGCACCAGCGCATGCGCCTGCACGTGCACTGACGTGCGCGCCCGTGCCGGTGCCCGTGCACACGAATGTCTCCACCGCGCCATTGCCAGCGCATGTCCCCGCGCGGGTGCCAGTGCCCCCCTCAGCGGCATGGATGGCCACCGTCGACCACTTCCTTGCACCAACGCCAGTCGCCTCCTCCCGCCAGTCGCCGTCGACCGCTTCCTTGCTCTCCTTTTCCATTGCATGTCAGCTACCTTTGGGTTCAGATGTATTTACTTGTTTGTGCATGTTATCATGGTTGTTGATGTACTGATAATCTCGCTATTCCGGATTTTCTCGGGGGTCGTGTTATTTTTCAGTTTTTTTTATAATTTCGTTGCGTGTGAGAAGGATGTGTACTGTTATTTCAACTGTTATACCCATTTTGGAAGCCGTGGTGGCTCGGTGTTCTTTGCCGGCGCTTTTGTATCTGTGTGAGGTCATGGAGGATGGGTCCGTTCTTGTTGGGGTAGAACTGGAGCTTCCAGGGGATAGTTCTGCTCCGGTTCCATGACGAGAATTTTTTTGGAGCTCAACCTGGTGTGGTTTTGTCCATGCTTATGAATAGGCTACCCTCCAGGCCATATGTTTTTTGCATCATCTCTATGGGTTTGTGGTTCGAGACTATAATTATGACTGTATGATGGCCTATAGGAGCTCCCTTCGTTCTTCCATAACGGTTTCAGTCTCTGTCATTCGTCTGTTGGTCACTTGGAGAGAGAGCCATTGCGCTTGCGCCGTACGTCTGCGGAGACGAAGATAAATCCAGATGTTGGCCCTATTCTGGTCCAGTTTGACTAGGGTCTACTATGCTCTCAGATGCTTTCCTCTCTTCAATCTCTTTAGCTATCTTTTCTGGGCTTCCTATTTGGGCCTGCGTGCCTGCTTTGTACTGAATTGGTTCATTCCTTCGATGCAATAAAGTCCTTGGGCTTTCTATATGGCTCTTAGAGTGTTTTCTTTCTGTGTTTTGCAAGACTGAAAAGAATAGTCTTCTTCTTCGGATTCAATGCTCTTCACACGTGCCCAAATAATAAATATGTTACTTGTTTATTGATTCTTCCTCGGCTGGGTCTTTGGCCTTTGGACCGCCCCCTTCTCTTATAGAGAAAAAACTAGCACGGGCTTTAGAGGACCCTGTTCCTTTTGGGCTTCTGGTTTCTTCATGGGCTTTTGGGAAGGTATTTCTTGGGCCACAAACTTTAGAGAATCTTGTTCGTTTGGGCTTATAGTTTCCCATGGGCTCTTGGGAAGGTGTTTCGTGTACTTGCTCTCTCTCTCTCTCTCTCTCTCTTGTTTTTCCCCGCTCGGATTTGTTTAATTGCCTTTTCCTTCTGCCTGTGTATTTTTAAAAAGGCTTACAGTTTACTTTTGGGATGCCTCTCCCTTTCATTTAAAAAAAATAGTTCCATGCCCTTTATAGAGCCTTGTCTTTTGAATTCTGTTCCTCGGTCTAGGTGTATGCCTTTTTGCTGTTTAATGCGCCTGATTAGATTGCCTTTCTTTGTGTTATGTTCCTCTTGCAGTGTGTTGTGGTTATTCTGTTCTTCATGCCGTTCCTGTGAGTCATGCCTCAGCGCCGTTCTGTTCATCGTAAGGCCAGTTCAAGCACCAGTCAACCACCTCCGCGTCGTGTTGTTCGACGAAGGTTGTCTTTCTGTGACTCACCGTTGCCCTACATATCCTTAGGCCTACCTAAAAGAAAATGTAAGGGGTGCCCTTTTAAAATAAGTCCTTTTCCTTTATAGGTGTGCCTCCTACACTCTCTCGATTCCTCTTCGTACCTATGACAGGCCCTTTGTTTTTTTAGATGGTGGTTTCTTCCCCATTCTTAGTCCAGAAATTACGTCCCGTAATAGAAAGAGATGCAGGGTGGTTGTTGATAGACTAAGGGGGAAGGGGACTGCCATTGGATCATCCTTAAGTGCTGACTGGGTTGGATTCATGGCTGAGGAGTCTGAGATGCTGAAAGGTATGCTGAGTGCCAATATGCCTAGAAACTATTGTATGATGCATTGCTGATTTACCATTGTTACTGAGTCAAGATAAATTTGCAGCTGGGTACCGAAAGAGATCTTTCTACGGTGGCCAAGACTACAAATGTACCAACTGTGGTGCAGTCTTCTGGTTCGAGGAGAGGGTGAGATCGGAATTCGCTATTACTCTAAGGCGGGTGGTTTAGAACAAATGTTGCAAGGGTGGTAAGGTGTATATTACACCTTTTAAAAAGCCACCCTTGTTTCTCTCTGAGTTGCTGAGATACAATGGTCCCTCGCGTAGCAGAGAGTTTATAAAAAAAATCGTCAGTACAACTGCCTCTTTGCATTTACTTCCATGGGAACTACTGTTGACCGTTCTATAAATGATGGTAATGGTCCAAATATATACAAAATAAATGGGCAGGTTTGTCATCGAATGGGATCTCTTATGCCTAAGGGAGGAAATACCCCTAAGTATGCCGAACTCTATATATATGATACCCAGAATGAGGTGCAAAACATGATTCAGGCTTTAGAAAAGGGTGAAAAGAGTGATGGTGGTTTAGATGAATCTATTGTTGAAGGCTTGATGCATATGCTTGATACACACAATTCTTATGTCAAAACGTTTAGATCAGCTAGAGAAATACTAGAAGCCAATAAGCATGCCGAGATAGCCATTTGTTTAGTTGCCCCTGGAGAATCTGATGGCCCACAGTTTAGCCTTCCTACAATTGATGAGCTAGCATCTTTAATGTTTGGAGGCTTCTTGTCGTGACATAATAATACACGGTAGAGATGACAATCTGCAGCAAATATCTTCTTTGCAAACTTCATATATGCCTTTGCAGTATCCTCTTCTCTCCCCCTATGCAGAACGTGGGTTTCAGCTCGGACTTAAATATATTGGTTCAGACCCTTTAGATACTAGCAAAATAACCAAGCTCACTATGTAGGACTATTATTCCTATTGTCTCCACTATAGACCAGAGCAGCAAAATCCATACCTTTGTTGTGGTTTGCTTTCCTCACAGGCCATTGTAGATGTGCGCGCTTGCATAGACGAGTGGAGGCTGCATTTCATCATGAAGGCTAATAATGATCTTAGAGTAGAGAACTTGCAAGGAGTCACTGATGATGTTGGAAAAGGGCAGACAGATGCAAGTTCTATTTGCAAAAAAACATACTTCCATCCTCTTTTACCGGTGGCCAGCATTATATGATTGAGAACTTCCAAGACGCAGTAGTTATTTTATGTGTCTTTGGCCCACCAAACCTTTTCACCACCTTTACCTGTAATCCCAAGTGGCCTGAGATAACAGAAGCCCTGTGTTCTGAGCCTGGCCAGATGCCTTCAGACAGGGCGGATCTTCCGGTCAGGGTTTATCACATGAAGCTCAATGACTATATTCATGATATTAAGAGTGGGAGGCCTTTGGTCCTGTCGTAGCGGGTAAAACATGCTTTGCGATTCCTCTCATCTCTTTTTTCTGTTCTTTTCCACCTCAGCTTGTGATTGTTTTTTATCTCTTTATTCATAGTACTGCACACTGTGGAGTTCCAGAAAAGAGGGCTTCCTCATGCCCATATCCTGATTTGGCTTGATAGGAAAAAACGGGAGGTTAGTCCTGCCTTAATTGACTCTTTTATATCGGCTTCCATCCCTGATCCTGTTGCGGATCCTCTTGGATACGTTCTTGTTTCTGAACACATGATGCACGGCCCTTGCGGGGAAGATGGTGTTAAATGTCCTTGCATGAAAGATGGATTGTGTTCAAAAAAATCCTAAGTCATTTTAGCTCGAGACCTCTCTAGATGATAGTGGATTCCCTGTGTATAGTCGCCCAGACAACAGCCATTTTATAATTAAAAAAAGTCAGACTTGATAATAGGCATGTTGTTACTTATAATCTGCTCTTGCTAAAAAAATACCAAGCGCATATTAACGTTGAGTGGTGCAATAAAACCCATGTCATCAAGTATCTTTATAAGTATGTTACAAAGGGTCCTGATTTTTCAAAAACTTTGTTTGAAAGCATAAAAAACAAGCATGGTATTGAGATTGATGAGATCATGGAATATAGACAATGTCGTTACATATGTGATAAAGATGGTTGCTGGAGGATATATGGCTTTGATATACACAGTAAGATGCCTTCTATTGAAAGATTGCATGTTCATTTATTAAATAAACACATGGTGCATTTCAATGTTAAAGCAAACTTGAAGTCAGTTGCTGACGATGAGTGGCTACAGAGAACAATGTTAACTGAGTGGTTTGTAGCTAATAGATGCCATGCAAATGCTAGGTCTCTTACTTATTGTGACTTCCCAACCAAATGGACTTGGCTAGCAAGCAAAAAACAATGGATTCCTAAGACCTCAAGTTATAGGATTGGTAGAATTTATTCTGGTCACCCTACAACTGGAGAACTTTTCTATCTTAGAATGCTCTTGATGGTTGTCAAAGGTGCCATGTCTTATACAGATGTTAGAACTTATAATGGGATTGTGTATGAAACCTTTAAGGAGGCGTGTGCTGCTAGGGGCTTACTTGGAGATGATCTTGAATGGTATAGTACGTTTGATAAGGCTTTGACCTGGCGTATGGGAGATCAGTTGCGCAGGCTTTTTGTTACAATCCTTGTTCATTGTGGTGTTAATGATGAAAATGCTTTCTTCGAAAAATATTGGTCACACTTAGCTGAGGATATTAAGTACAATATCAAGCGCTCTTTTCATGATGATAATCATGTTGTCCTCCTGATGAGCTGAGAGACATATTGCTTGATAAGTTGACAGTTCTATTTTTAAAGAATGGTTCTAATATTCTAGACCATAGGCTGCCTTTAAAGACTACATATGATGATAACTTTGATGACAATGACATGATAACTGATGAACTATCTGCTGATCCTAAAAGTGAACTACTAAAGGCAGAAACCATGTATAGCCAATTAAATCCAAATCAACTCCTAGCTTATAAGAATATTATCGACCGAGTTGTGTCTGGAAAACCTGGCTTCTTCTTTGTTTCTGGATATGGTGGAACTGGGAAAACTTTTCTCTGGAGTTCCGTAATTGCTTATCTTAGAGGTAAAGAAAGGATTGTTCTGACAGTTGCATCTTCTGGGGTTACAGCACTTCTTTTACCTGGAGGTAGGACTGCTCATTCTAGGTTTAAAATACCAATCAGTCTAGATGACAATGGAACATGTGATATAAAAAGATCTAGCAAATTAGCAGAGATGATCGAACCAGCCTCCCTAATAATATGGGATGAGGCTTTAATGACGCATCGTAGATGTTTTGAGGCTTTGGATCATAGCTTACGTGATATTTTGTCTGCCGACGATCCTTCTATAGCTGACATGCCTTTTGGTGGTAAGGTTATGGTTCTGGGTGGCAATTTGAGACAGATTTTACGAGTCATTGAGGGTGGGACTCGCTCATAGGTTATAAATGTTGCTATAACAAATTCACCACTATGGCGTTTTATAGAAGTTCTACATCTTAACGTGAACATGCGTTTGGTTGTGCAAACAACATATCCTGTTTTACAAGCTGAGATAGCTTTTGCTGGTTGGATCTTGAGTATTGGTGATGGTACAATGCCTTGTGTTACTAGACAAGGGGAGTGTGAGCCAAGTTGGGTAACAATTCCTGATGATATGTTGATCCATTCTGAGGAAAATAGAATAGGCGCTATTGTTAATGTTGTATATACGAACTTTGCTAAAAATTGTTCTAATCGAAAGTACTTGTGCCAAAGGGCTATCTTAACAACAACAAATGATCTAGCTCAAGAAGTTAATGACCATGTGCTAGCCTTATGCCTTCTGCTGAGAGAGAGAGAGTACTTAAGCTATGATTCTATAGGAAATGCTGCTGACTCAATGCGTAATATGGATGTGTTTTATCCCATCGAGTACCTCAATACAATTAAAATTAACAATTTCCCACAGCACAAGTTGCTATTGAAAAAAGGCATGCCGATTATGCTCCTTAGAAATTTGAGTCAGGCAACTGGTCTTTGTAATGGTACTCGTCTTGTTGTCTCTAAACTTGGTGAGAAAGTCATTGAGGCTATTATCATGACTGGTTCTAATATTGGGGATATTGTGTACATTCCAAGGATTTGCCTCACTGCCAAGGATCCTAAATGGCCATTTACTTTACATCGTCGCCAGTTTCCAGTCAGGGTTTGTTATGCCATGACTATCAATAAGAGCCAGGGACAGACTCTCTCAGCTGTTGGATTATACCTGAAAAGCCCTGCTTTCACTCATGGCCAGCTTTACGTGGCGGTTTCACGTGTGACTTCCAAGAAAAACTTGAAAATACTTATCGAGAACGAAGATGGCACACTTGGATCTCAGACTAGAAACATAGTTTTCTCTAAGATCTTTGAGTCTTTGGAATAGTACTTACGTCGTGCTTTATTTCGCGAGCTGCTTTTGGTCTCACTACTACTTGCTGCCTCTTAGTCTCTATTATTGTATGCTTCCTAATCTGGTGAAATATTTCGATTGTCTGCTCCCTTTTCAATAAGATTTGAGGCTGTAAATGTTGTTTTATCTATTGCTGCTCATTACCTAAGATAGCGAATATTGTTCTTTTCTATGCATCTATGTACGTGTAAAAGGTATTTTGGTAGTTCGCTTAGTATGTCTGTTCACTTGACTTCGATTAGGTATGCTATCATATTGCAAAACCTAATATGTTGCTTCTTTGTGCATTTTTACCTTCCTAAGCAAAAGTGTCTTTATGTTTCCAGATGGTGCATCAGATGCTCTCTGAGATACACAAGCATAGCAGGAAGTGGGTTGTCTCTGTTCTTGTCTCGCGCCTGTGGTTTTATCGTGGGGGGACTGACAATGGGCCTATCCAGCACATGGACTTAGTTTTTCTTGATAGCCAGGTTTGTCTTTACATAGCTAGCTCAACACCAACTGTCCATATTTGGCCTAGGACACCTTTCTGATTGTTGTTTTTGTTGGCAGGGAAACCATATGTATGTGCAGATACCTCCTTAGCGAGCAGAAGAACTGAAGAATGAGCTGCAGGAAGGAAAGGTCTACATGATGAGCAACTTCAACTGCGATGAAGCAAAGACAACTTATAGAACCGTCGAGAGTCGCTTCATGATTCAGTTCACCAGGTTTAGCAATGTTGTTTTATGCCCAGGCTTGGAAGCAGATTACCTGTTCTGCACCTACAATTTGATCCCATTTCAGGACATCCCCAGGCCATGTGGGCCACCGCCTCGTTTCCTTGGTAAGTTGTGTCACTGCACGCCTAAGTACATTAAAAACCACTTGTCAAATATCTGGAGTCTGATGCTCTTGCAAATTCTATGGTTTTGAAGATGTCATTGGAAGAATAACAGTTGTTTCTGATGTGGTCACTATCCAATCAATGCATCAGTCAGAGCCATCAAACACAAGGACAATAATCCTAAGTGACTTACAGTAAGTGTCATTTGCTTATTATTATGCATGCACCATTCTGGGCCGCCTGCTCGTTCATTTGTTTACTGATTTGTTCGTCATATGAAACCTATAGGGGCAAGGAGCTAAGGCTGGTCCTCTGGGGTGATCAAGCGATTGATTTGAAGAAGAAGCAGTGCGGGCAGAGACGAAAAGGAAGTTGTGATTGCAATTTTCGTAGGAACACTACCTAAAATAAATCAAGGTGCTCAACCTATTGCATCTTATACATTTATGCATTTTGTATTGTACAGCCTTTTCATCCTATGTTCAATGCAACCTCTTACCCCACTATATTGTTCAATAACTATGCAGGTGTTCAAGGACTTAGTGGTAGTTCTGCTTGCCGTTGGTACATTGACGAGGATCTCCCAGTGATAAATGACTCCCGCAACAGGTGATTTCTATATGCCTTCTAATTGGCTTCTCTTGCTTTAACCATGAATATGAAGACAGTGTTGTTTTCTTTGTCACACTGCTAACTATCTCCCCTGTTGCGTATTAAAATAGGTTGGGGACTAATTTCAAACCCATTGATAACGATGCTGCTTTGACCGAGGGTGCATTTACTACCCGTATCTACGCTGATCCTATTGAAAAGACCGTGTCAGAGCTCCTCCGCCTGAACCCCTATGAAAACGAGGTATCCTCACTGTCTTTTCCTCTATATGTTGTTCCCACTTTTCCTGGTCATGTGCTCAACTGCAAGTTATGTTACTTCGACAGGGAAAACGGTTCATATGTACCGTTACTGTCCATAGGCTCAATCTTGATCAGCGCTGGTGGTTCTTCTCTTGCTCCTCCTGCAACAAGACCTCTACAATAGTCGCATCAAACTACCGATGTGCCAATCCTAACTGCTCATCCATAGCAGCACAAGAAACGTATGTGCCTTCCTAGACCTTTGTCTCCTATTTCTTTTGTTTTGTGTTGTTTGTTTCCTCAGGCTTCCTGCCGAATTTATTTAGACATGCCTCTTCTATGTTTTATTAGTCCTTTACTACAATCCGCATTCTATTCGTGCCATGTGTAGGTACTGTATTTCGGTATTTGCGAGTGATGACGTGGGTGAGGCTGAGTTCACCATGTTTGATAAAGTTGGAAAAGCGGCTGTTGGAAAACCACTCCTCAATTTACTGAAGTTTAGAAACCCAGGACTTCCAACCATACAAGAGATAGCTCGTGTACCGATGGTTGATAGGATTGCTCCGCCAGAGGTTACCCAGATTATTGGGTAGAAGTATAAACTTCTTGTGTCCATTGCAAAGAGAAGCTTTGCAACCACAAGCACACAGTTATCATTTCAAGTTGTGAAAATTATGGAAACCTACAAGCCTGAGTTAAGCTCATCTACCTTTGACTGTGTCCCTGGATCATCTGGAGCATCATCCTATGCTTCCCTCACTGATAGTCCAGTACCATCTGAGATGTTTACACCCAGTACCCCAAGCATCAAGCAAGCCCAGCCTGGAAGCTCCTCAGGGAGCCCTGCTATAACTTTTCCATCACCTACATGCGCGGTGTGTTGTTTTCTTAGTCTACCATCTCTCAGTCCATTTATTCAATCAAGATGCCCAAAAACTAATTCAGTTCTTCTCATTTCCTTTTTTACACTCAGACGTAGACACCAACTTCAAAGCTCAGTGTTGGTCTCCTTTCATCTGCATCTCCAGGGTATGCCTCTTTAGAAAGGACTACTGCAGTATTTTCTAATACTTGCTTGCTCTTATGATCGTATTTTCTTTTCTAGCAAATCACCATGCCCAACCAGCAGGACCAGGCGTGCTTTATTTATTAGCAATGAAAAGAAGCTCCCTCTGGCACAGGATCCTCCAAAGAAGTGTGACGAAATAGCCGCGGTAAATATTTCTCTACTCCGCCTGTGATACCTGTTAATACACATGTCCTAACTAACGCATAATACTATAAATGCACGCATATACGTTTAGTAAATGATCAGAATGGTCACGCATTGATACACAGGTGTCAAGGCAAAAGCTTACTATTGTATAGCCTAATAACCATCCAATATCAATATGCCATGTCTCTCTATTATCAAGCTTATGTATATATTGGATGCTCTAGGAGAACGATGATGAAAAGGCTGAAGATCCTTCTGGTGCTGCTAATGCAAAAGATGATAAGAGTCCACTTTAGAAAAACAAGAAGTAAGTACTGCTTCTTACATTCCACTTATTTATTTTTGACTAACACACCTTGAAATAAAGGAACCCCATTGCTGGAAAAGGAGCTGGAGGAGGGAAGAAAACAAAGCAGCAGTGACTCCTTTGCCCTGCTATGCAACCTTAAAATATCTATAGGTACACCACAATTTCCCTATATACTACTATTCTTGGACTTGTTTTGCCATTCTCATACTTGGAACTGGTTTCTGAAACTTTGCATTCTGCTGTAGGTTATCTATCCTATGTACATTAGCTTCTCCTCAGCAAGATCGAAGGAGAAAGATGGACGTTTATGCATCTAGCTTCGCTCTCAACAATGCTCCATCACAATGCTCTTTGACCAGCTACAAGCAGAGTCTGTTGCCGTGTATGCTTCTTGCATAGACCTTGGTGTGGTTGTATGCTTCTTACGAAGCATGTCTAAAACTCCTCTATTTATATGTCTGTGTGCTAAATAGTCTTTGGCTGCTCAAGTAGCAGTGTCAAAGCACGGCAAAACAAAAAACTCCTCTATATAATCAAGTGAACTCTAGCCTATTATTTGTGTGATGTTCGATTATCATTTGCCTTTTTATGCATGATATGCTGCCCCATAGTCTGCAGATGATTTCTTCTTTTCATAGATGATTTTGTCTCCCCTCTGTTTTAGACTCTGGTCATGTCCTCCTTTTTTCATAGCCTTTAAGGCTCTGGCCCATTCCTGTTTTTACTTCGGCCCAGTAGGCCCGTTCTTGGCCGTGCCTCATATCCAGACAGGTTGTGGGTTGTGTGGCTGAGGACTGGCCTATGTGATGTCCCCCATAACCTGCACGCTCTCTTACTCCACCCCACCAATCCCGCCCTCACACTCTCCGCGCATCCATTTCTAGGGTTTGCTCCCTCGCTACATCTTGGTGCCCTGGACTTATGGCGTCTTCTTCAACCGATGAAACTGCATCCTATACTGCCGTTTCAGTTCAAGGTAGATTACATTCTTTCCCTGTTCCTCTAAGCTGAGCCGCCGCCCCTGTATTCTTAGATCCAGTCGTCCTTTCTCAGCGCCTAAGTTGGCGGATAGTCTAAACTATTTTATAATATTTCTAGGTATTTCGTCCTCGTCTGTCTGTTCCAGAAGAAATATTACAAGATCTTTTCTTTCTTATGATGAAACAAAATGCCCAGAGATCCGGACACACTACCATTTCCAAGTCATTTTCTCTCATGATAGTAGAACTGCATGAAGGCACTTTGATAATACATTGGCTAAAGCTTTTCAGCTTGAATGCGATGAAATTGTTACTATTGATACTCCTGACCAGGAGTTCTTAATTAGCATCCCAAACAAGTAGCAGAACAGACAAGCAGTCGAGTTCCTTCAGTCCGAACAGAGGCTTAACCTGGGTAATATATACTTTACCACCCTCTGTGTAGATGAAAACTCAACATTTTTTGGCACACCAGCCTATGATTTCAATGGTAACCATGCCAAATCCCAGGTTTTAGTTGAAATAACAAACCTCCCACTGCATCTTTGGACATTCAAGACAGTGGATTTTATGCTGCATCCATATTGTGTCGTCTCTGAGGTTTACCCTGACACAATCACCTCCAATGATCTTCTCGCGTTCCGGTGCATCTGTTGGACAGACGTGCCAGAAAATGTGCCATTGCGTATGAATATCAACATCACACGTAGGTTTAGGGATCGAGCAAACATAGCAATAGGGATCCACCTGGACATGTTCACTGTGCTTATTAGTGTGCTTAACAACCCTTTCAGCAAGATAATGAGGCCCATTGAGCCATTACCACATGTGCCAAATGCTCGGGACATCACCGTCGATGCTGCTGCCCCACACTGTTTTCTTCAAGACATGGAGGTCGACCCCGATAGATTCCAGGAGCTATCACATTCTATAATCCTCAAACGAGAAGATGGTGTTGAACCCATAGACACAAAGGAAATATTTTCTGTAGTCATTCGGTATATACCAGCGTCAAGATACGTCATGGTGAAGCCAATTAGCTTTGATGCTTTCCTTGTATACTATGAAGGGGATGTTCAGTATGCTACATTTGCAACATTCAGATCAACTGTTCTGGCAAGGGGACACATTGAGCTAGGCGGACACATCTTCAAGGCTATTCCTTGGTGTTCTTCTTATGGTGGCCAACAAATTTCACTTACCCGATTTATTCGTGTGAGTATAAATGAACTTCTGGCTGGAATCCTCCGACATGAAATAGCAAGCCAGCTGTTGAGCCCGTTTGTCTTGGTTGAAGAGAATGATTTGCCTGGACAGGCTTCATAAATACACTTAGATATGACTGTTTTGGCTAGGTTGACAGTGTGATTGATATCCCAGATTATATTACCATCTACATAACGCCACATGGATGCGAATCAGACTATATGCATACAGGAAATCATTACATGCCGCTGTACACGCGATGGGTAAAGATAACGGTCCGATCTCCAACTATGCTGGAAAGCTAAGGTATACTATATGTGTGAGTCAATTTATGTACACATACTGACAAGGTCCTATGATATAACAGTTAACTTATTTCTTCATTTCCCACAGGAATATTGTTGTGATGAAGCCTACAAAAGTTGATGTATTCTGCTCTCTGAGCAAACTGCTATACATCAAATAGGGGAGAAGATCGAAAACTCCAACTACCTATTACAAATGTCTTATTAGCAAGCAACCTTACTATGCCACCAGTGTGTTTTTATTTTCAAACTGTAATGCCAGTTTAAGACCTGTATTACCTGCTTCTCTTTTCTATTACCTGCGATCAAAAATTACAGTGGCCCTCTGTGTACCTTTCTATTCGCATTTTTCCTTTCCAACTACTACTATGGAGGCCCTTGAAAGTTGTGGTGTATGGGCCCAGAGACAATAGCCCAGCCAAAAGGCCCATAGACATATCATATATTGCTATGAAGGCAGCCAGATGAAACCCTAGATCGGCAGAGTGTTCTCTCCTGCACGTTCAGTGCCTCGCTCCCAAACAATGACCACACCGGCACGAGCGCGGTCAATATTGCTAACCGCTGTTTCTCCATGTGTTTCAGCATCTGGATGCCCGGGGTACTCCTCGGCAGGACCACAGGTAACTACCCTTACGATTCAGTGATGTAGCCACACATCTATGTGCCCTCTTTCTGATTAAGCTTGCAGCTGTGGTCGGTGCTTAATCTATCTACCTGATTTCACAGGAGATGCCACTGGATGCAGAGGAGATACATGCCAGGTTTTCTCCAGATGAAGAATACTCCAACAATAACCAATCTGAAGGACAGCTGCTTGAGGTGGCTTTCTTTCAGAAAAATAAAAAAGCATTCCTTTGACCACAATGATTTTCCTTGGTATGCACTGAAGCTATTCCGATTTTTTATGCAGGAGGAGATGCCAGGCATGGAAGAGGCCTACACTCAGTATGAGAATTCGCAGCCCTGCTGTGAGGTTGGTGGTTATATAGTAGAAACCAACTGGTACTTTAGTTATCTGTTGTGGATACTTTTTCTATGCCTATTTCCTCTCAGCAATATTCGTAGTTTAAGCTTCGTGGGCTTATTATGAAAACTATTTCTTAATGTCATGAAGTTTTAAGCAGGCAAAAAGATATGCCTATACTGACAGGACTCAGCAAGGCAAATTTTGAACCACGAAAACCAATGCTGGCGTGGTCATCTAAAAAGAATACACCAAATACTTCCATACAAGCACACACCAAAGTCTTTTTGTTTCATATAGGCACAGTACTAGAGAGCTTCCTGCATTGTTTCAGTGTTGGATGTGTGTCTTTTTGTTTCATACAGGCGCAATACTCCTGTTTATACATTGCATTCAGGATTCAATTCACACTTGTGACAGTCATTAGTTGATGCTTGTGATTATTAGAACCTCGATGCATAGCTTATGCTTATACAAGTGATCATATACAAACTTACCTTCATCAACATCTTGTGCATAAAGTTGTCCAGAATAAATTAGTTATCTTCATTCCAGCTGTTACCATAGCAAAAACTAATATGGTGTTAGTTCTGCTTGGGTTATTCAAAGTACACTTTCCCTTCTAAAAGCTTTTACCTGCCGACATATGATTCATGCCCTCGCGCCTAATGACATCCGTTTAAAATCACAGGCCATACTACTGATGATCAAAATCCCTTATAGGATGATGCTAGATGTTCTTTTACAGACTTTAGAACTTCCAGCAGCTGAATATCGAAGCAAAGCATGTGATGGCGGTAGAGTATGTGTCACTGTTTTTTCCATACGCCCACATCATATGTTGAAGATCATGGCAGTCGTATGGCTATTCCCGGGGTACAGTGTATCGATCATGCAATGTCAGAGGACACAGCTGCCATGGAAGCAATTGGATACATAAAATGCATGGTTAAGACTGAACTAAGAGACTACAATTACAGCAACATGAAGAAACTGGATGAGGAAAATCAGTCTCTAAAGCATGAGCTAGTAGTGGCGAAGTATAACAAGCAGAAAACAAAGGCGAAGACCAGAACCATCAAGAACAAATTAATGATGGCTAGGTATAAGAACAAGAAAAATGCTATGGGCTGGTTCGTTCTTACAAGATACATGCATGGATTATCTAATCATATATGCAATGTGACAGCGCTCAACAGATCATCTGGGAAAGAACCCATGAATGAGCTTATGAACGAACCTCTTAACAACATTGAGAAGATAGCAGAAAGGCTCAAGCGCAGGGTGCTCAAATCAGAAAAGCAACTAAAAAGCATCAGGAGAGGTTTCTAGAGTTCTGTGTTCTACAAGAATGGATCCTAAACCAGACCTTTTAGAATTGTAGTCTATTTCGATCATTTTGTTTAACCGCATAGATTAACCGTAATGTATAATTATATTTCTCTGTCTGTGTAAGACTTGCCAAGACTGTGTAAGAACTAATGATGGCCCTGTCAAGACTCTGTTGCTTGTACCGTTTATATATGTGTGACATTTTATTTAATTTTTAGTGCCGTTCATGTCTCTATAACTGGCATAGCCAAGACCATCAATATACTTCAGGATTCCGGCGTATACAATTCCTGTTTCTGTAGACAGCAAAGCTAAATTCGCTAACGCAGTGCAAAATAGCTCGTTTCTATCTGCCTGTGAAAATGCGATCGCACGGCTGTGAGAGTGTATTCTAAAATACATGCGCTAAAAAATGAATAAAGCCTTGGGCCTGGTGTCCATATCAGGCCGCACTGAAAACCCTTTCCAAGCCCATAGCAGTCCATATACAGCAAGCACACTGACTCCCACTCACACATTCTAGGGTTTCTATCAGCCGCATCCATTTCCAGTTCGATCTACCACCCCCTGAGCCGCCTCTATCTTCCAACTCCGTAAACCACGCATCCAGTGCAAGGATATGGCGGGCGAGGATCCGGATTCTCCATTGGACGAAGAACTCATGGTCAGGGGCCTTCCACAGGTATGTGCCTCAAGACAATTGGGTAATTTACTTCTTGTTTATATAGTCGATTAAAGCATATATGCAACGACATCTTTGTCCATTTGCGTGATGCATGCCTGATTTACAACTTGCAGATGTCGCCAAGCCATGTGAACATAAGCAAACGTTACATTCTTCAGCAAGCCACAAACACTCTTAAGCTGCAAATCACTAACCATGACATACTTGACATGGGAGAGCATGGCCTAATTGCCTCTCTTTCAATCAATTTACCACCTCATAGAGGCTGGGCAGCCACAGAACCCAAAAAAATATGGGGATTTCAAAAGTACATCCCTCGAAGCTGCTGAATCAGCTAATGTAGCTGCAATAAGCTATCTACAAGAAAACAACACAGTAGTATTTGATGATGCAAACCTACAACCCCTAAATAAATGCAGAGAGAACTTCTACAAGTAACATCCTGGTCATGGGGTTTTGAGCAATCTACTATGTAGCTTAAAAAACAAGTCGAAGCCATGGAAAAAGATAGGGTGCAACCATTAACATTGCTGCTTTCATCCGATGACGACAGTCCAAATACACCACTTCTTGAGGTATATTAGACATACTTTTGTCTTAGTTTGTGTACCAGTTTTACACATACAAAAAATAGACCATGTATATATCATAACAAGTTTCAGGAACCCGATGATGAATTGGTTCCAACACCTGAAGCAGAACCACAGTTTAATGGCAGTGCAACGAACACACCGCCAGCTGAAGTGATCTCTAACCTCTTTCCTGCTACCAGCAAGCTGGACCTAGAAATCGCAGGCAACAGAACTACTAGGTAAAACACTCACAAGAAAAACCTACTAAATCAACTATCTTCCTCTTTGACCGACCAACAAAGCACTGTATGCAGGGTGTCTGGAAAAAGAAGTGCAAAAAGGGCGTTGTTCGACCATGGCAATGAGCTGTAAACCCAAGCAACAACGTCGACCAGGATACTTTTGAAAGCTAGCTCAAAGGCATTACCAAAACTTATTATCCTTCGTGCGGAGTATTTTCATGCAGCCAAAACTTTAATCCTATCTTATGAAATCCCATGTACTAACTATGCTATATCTATGTGCGTACGCTTAATTACTTCAGACAGACAGAATTACAATGTTAGGCAAAAGCATATAGCTCACTAATAGTTTAGAGTCTTCATCATCATTGCATTACATAGATAGCATAGAGGATACATTAGTGCCAGAAGAAAAGCATCCTGGTTACCTTGACCCAACAAACCCGACCGTATTCTATGAAACGACTGAACATTACTAAACATAGGCATACCATCATACTAGAGAACATATCTACATGTCCTTGCAGAACACCTTCCCATCTTCCTCCTTCCAAACTGCATCACAGAAACCTACAGAAACCCATACTTACTTAGACCAGGAAATAAACTAAATATTTCTTTCAGAAATAAAATTCTGTTTCATACACCAACCTCTTGAGATATTGTGCACAGCGAGCACTGGCACCCCCTTGCATGTCGGAGAGAAAAGACACAGATTTCCCCTTCTTTCAGCTTCGCTCTTTCCACAAAGCGGCTCCAATTATGTGTTATAGCAGCCCTCTTGTCAACCCCTTTCATCAATCGAACATAGGTTAAACAACGCCCAAATGAAAGCTTAATCCGCATTCGATCAACCGGACTTGAGAGAAACTTCATCAGGTGCTTCTCAGTGAACAAAGTAGAGAAGTACTACAAGCATTCAACAAACTTATAGTTATACACTATGAATGATAGAGTAGGCAAAATACACATATAGGCAAATAAATTCGCTTCTCACCATTCTCTGCCCCAGCTTTGGTAAAAGTCTTGTTCATCTCACACACATAGTGCCTAATAGCAGGCTTAACAGAACGGACATAGCAACTAAGACGCTTTCGAGCACACTTTGACATCATAAATTTCTTTGAATACATCCAGTCGGCTTCAGAATTAGGATCATATCCTAACAACAAAAGTAAAATAATTAATTTCCTATCTATAGAAAGAAACACTCTAGATTATCTAGCATTTAGTCCTTACCAACTGAATACTTCCTAGGGCAATCACACACATCCTTGCATGTCTTCTGAAGCTTCTTTTTCTTCATACGGTAGCACATGCCACAATAATTCAACAAACAAATGGCCCATAAGCGCAAATGATTAAAATACAGATCATGGCCACATTTTATTAGGTCAAAAGTTTGATGTTTACCATTACTAAAAATACCTTCATCAGAGCTTGTGTCCACGCCATCATCAGAGCTGCTGTACGCCCGTTCATCAGAGCTCGTGTCCACAGCTTCATCAGAGCTGGTGTACGCGCTCTCATCAGAGCTAATTTTCACAGGATCGCTGATGCGATCTCCCCTCATGCCTTCAAACCTTAAACAACAAAGATTTTCAATCAGCACAAACTATGTGGAAACAGGCAGAAAACATCATGCTGAAAAAAGACAACAATGGAGTAGGAGTCGGCTGAAAACGAAAGGAGTTGCCAAATCCAAATGAATGCGGACCAGATCCATGTTTCAAATAAGCCCCAGCCAGTCAGAAAGTGGAAGAAATCTCACCAGCACGCAAACGCTAGGATTCATCCCTCAACAAAGGGTTCGACCACCGGACGAAGATGCCGAGGAAGAGGAATAACAGGGGACCGATGCCTGCCGCTTGATATTCTACAGCGAGCGGGCCAGGCAGAAAAATTTCCCGTGGGCCAAACAACAAGCAGGCCATCCCAATAAACCTTAAATCGTCTATAAATAATATTAGACATGCTTCTAAAAGAAAACAGACACATACCTCTTTTTTTAGGCGAAATAGACACATAACTTTCAGTCCACATAATACATGCATATGCCTGAGTAATTGGTACAACCGTTTTTTTAGAGACACAACCTTTTCAATACACTTCTATTTTAATTTTTCATAACAACGGCTGTTTTTTTGTTTCAACTTTGACTCTATGCTATTAAAGTAAACCAAGTATATTAAAATAAACCAACTATATTCATATATGCCTCAGTAATTGGTATAGCCAATTTTTATCGAGAGAGACAACATTTCAAAACACTTCTATCTTCATTTTTCATACCAATGAATATATTTTTTTGTTTCGGCTTTCACTCTATGCTGTTAAAATAAATCAACTACTTTAAGATAAACCAACTATATTATATCTTTTTTCCTTAGGTTTCTTATCTTTCCCCCTCTTTTTTTCCCAAGAAATATATGCATGCCCAAGTTTTTCATCATGATAACTGTGTTTTCAAACTTGCTAAAAATACAACCAAGCCAACTTTGCTTTCTCATCATACTGCATGTTTTCAAACTTGCTAAAAAATATAGCCAAGCCAGCTTTACTCTCTCATCATCCCAAGAAATATATGCATGCACAAATTTTTCATCATGATAACCATCATTTCAAACTTGCTAAAAATACAACCATGCCAACTTTACTACCTCATCATAGTGGCCATTTTTTCAGATTGGACATATTCATATTCTGCAAATTTTTCCTTTTCCCAGACTATGGTTTAGTTCAAGGTTCTTGCCGCATGAAACTATTTTCATCGACAACATGTTTTCATCAGGTCTCTGCGCCATTTGGCGCAACTGGTCAACTAGTAGATAGAGAGACAAAGTGAGTGTGGTCCGACATTCATTGAACATATATATATATGCTCTGGAGAGATATTGTCCGATTGAGCTTTTGGCAAGGGTGAGGGCTGTAAGATAGAGCTTGAGAGATGATCCAGTCACAGACGTGTAGATATATTTTGTGCGTGGGAGGAAGCAAGGTCAATCGATCACATAGGGTCGTCGTGCGATCGAAAGAGTGAGACGGGTTGGAGAGAGTGACCTAGATAGACAATGTGTGAGAGAGTATACAATGTGAATAGGTCGAATTGGGCTCAAACATGGTGATATATCATTTTTGTCCGAGAAAGTGCGAGGTCAATCGAGACATACAGAGAGAGAGAGAGAGATTGAGCGAGCGTGGCCCGCCATGAGGTCGAAAGAGTGGGGGCGGCTTGGATGGACTGACCTAGATAGACAATCTGCGTGAGAGAGTATAGAGTGTGTCGATCGAGGCCCGAACAGGGAGATATATCATTTGTGTGTGAGATAAAACAAGGTTAAACGAGAATCAGAAAAGAGAGCGAGATTGAGCGAGTGTGGCCCGCCGTGCGGAAGAAAGAGTGAGATAGTCTCGAGGGAGTGACCTAGATAGACAACGTGCGTGCGTGCACACGAGAGGTTGGGGGGCTAGATAGGCATGCATGTATTTAGCGCGAGAGGGTGAGAGGGAGAGGGAGAGAGAGAGATCTTGGCATGGGGTGCAATGGCGGGTGTGTGAGGTAAATACATTTGGTAACAGAGTGGAAAAAGGGGGTTGTGTAGTTGAGAGAGTTAGAGATCGAAGCATGGAGAGAAAGAATGAATAGGCTAAAAACAACATTTGAATGTAGATAGTATGAGACTTAATATCGATGTTTCAATTCGGTTTACATTGTAAGATTTGAACTGAGGACCATGCATATGGGTAATTATTTCAAATTCGTGCCATACTAGGTTTGGAAAAGTTGACATTGAATCGATTTGTTGTGCTATTTTGTAGGTCATATGTTTGAATCCATCCAAAAGTTTTCTCACTACCATGGTGTTCATCATATACATATGAATTTGTATTAAAAAGTAGCGTGGATACAGTGAAATGCGAAATCCATGTTAGAACTGGAGATCGCTATGTGATACACACTCTAATTCAAATAACTAATTATGTGATACACACTCTAATCCATGTTAGCGTGGATACCATGGATAACATTTCGTTTTTTTTCAAATAACTCCTCATTAATTAATTTATAGTATCTCGTTTCGAATGACTAATTATTTGCAAGGAAAACACGGGCATGGTAATACATATAGGTTCATTTGCAAATGAAAGAAGATTCGTTTGCATTCTCAAATCTCCTCTCAAATGTAGGCACACCATGCAGACCAGGGTTGTGCCGTGGTGGCCGCGTGTGTCGTACGGTGGCTTAGCACCCAGCCACCCACCCGGACGATGCTTCGTACCTTTGTGTCTATGACATGTGGGCCCAATAGGTGGCTGGCCCACATGTCAGTGACTCAAAGGCAGGTGCCTTTAAGGCACTGAAGCTGCATCCCACCCACCCCCCTCCCCCCCAAAAAAGGATGACGACAAAATAAGTTTGCGCTTCCACGTTTCGGATTGAAATATCTGGCGGCCCCAATTCCAGCCCTGCAAAATCTCAATTCTCTACCGTCCCCTTCCGCGCCCAGATTGCTCAAATCCCTAATTCGCCGCCAACCCAAGCAAAGTTCGAATCGCCCCTCGTCTCGTCTCTTTCCCCACCTCTGTGAAGGACGACGACATTGAAGACGACAGTCACGCTTCACCACCACACCGAAGCTACCTCATCTACCACCATCCACCGCACCGGGTGGTCCACCGACAACGTCGGCCGCCGCTACCGACATGCCTCACAGACACTGACTTCCACCGCATCAGGTGCGATTCACCGACGCCGTCTCCCAGCTCACCAGGGCTACTTCACCGAGCACATCGTCGCACCTCTGCCCTCCGAGGTCACTGGGGCTTCACCAACTATCTCGTCCACCGCATCGTAGCGCTCCGCTGCCACTCAAGATCTGCATCCGTGTGCGGCCAGCCAACGCCAGCACATCACCCTCAATGGCTCTGAAGTGACCCGCACTCTAGCTAGGTGAGCATGCCCAAACGCCGTCCCAAACTAGGTATCCACACATCACTCCCTCGTGCTTATGTATGTTAGTTGATATTATTGATCCATATAATCTATAAGTGTTTATATGTCTGTTAGTTCTATACATTCTTGGTTGATTGACTCGGTATTTGAATCTTGATACATCGCTTGTGTACATATCTAAATGGGAGTACACATTATGCTGCGTGTGACATTTGAGTTGGACATGAAGTGTTCCAAATATTCGTGTTCACCTTAAACTGGATTCTAACTTCTGAATTTGAGCATCGGCATTTGTAAACTGTATTCATATATGACAGTGGAATACATCATTGTTGTGCTTTTGAAGATATATAAAAACACACAGAATGATTTATAAAGATTCATATAGGAATACAAAATGGATTCGAATTTAGTTGCCAGGGTAAACGTGGATGCTTATTGTCCCAAAATTCAAAAGAAGCGGCAAAATGTCCACTCCCACGTCGGCTGCCCAAAGCCAAGTGTTTGGGAGATGGAAATTACTGTCTACCCATTACACGGACAATCCATCAGCCCGATTTCCACTACTCTAAATAGGGGTAGGTTAGTAACTTCAATTAGACGTGACACGACCGCCTCTGAGCCCATTCTGACACGGTGGGCGCCAAACATGGGCGGAAAACACATTTGATTCAAGCTTGTCCGAAAGACCTCTGTTTCTCCCTCCATTTCCCCATTCATACACGGTGGGCGGCAAAACAAACACGACTCGGCCGAAATCGATGTTGGCAAATATTTTCAATAGGGGTAGGTTTGTAACTTCACTCAGATGTGACACAACCTCCCTACCTGTCAGCCATGTTCATACACCGTGGGCGCCAACCGTGGGCGCCAACCACCCTCTCCTCGCTCGAAATCGCTCTGGGCAAATATTGGCGAGATGCGAGATTACCCTCGTATCCCCAACCGACGAGACGTCCAAATTTTAAACGGGGGCTGTGTTCATAACTTCCTCATATTTCAGACAGGCGCGTCCCAAAAACATGGTTCCCCGTACCTCTCCCTCCATTTTCCCATTCATACACCGTCCGCGCTAGAACACCATCCCCACACCAGCCTCCGTCCGCCACCCCATTCATCGTTGCCGTCCTCCACCCCATCCATCGCCGCTGTCCTCCACCACATCCATCGCCACCGTCCTCCACCATGCCAGAGCGCCTACCAAGACCGCGTTGTCCACTGCTAGAGATGGACGTTTCTCGTCCACGACGATGGACCAAGAGCCTTGCATCACGTCCTCTCGCTTCATTGGCGCCGTCGTCCTCTTTGTCGGGGCCGCTCACACGACCTTCTCTTCCACCCCAATGGGACTTATCCCTCGATGCACCCGTCTACCATCGCAGATCTGCTTCAACGCCACCGACAGCCATCGCACCCCCGATGCCTACACGGCGCCGCAAGAGAGGTGGTACTTCATATCTCCTCAACCTTTTGATCTCAACTAGAAAATAGATCTTAACTTGGTTACTATACTTTCTTTCCAGCTCTTAGAATTTAGTTCTTAGTTCGAAGCAAACAATGGCTGCTAAATATCATTTCTTCAGTTTGCAGCTTCAAATCTTCCATGGCACAGTCATAATACGGTTTAATTGATCATGTTGGTTCCGTGGTGGTTTGTTTAATAGAAATCAGAGGGGAAACCCTCTTTTGCTAAAAAAATATACGTAGAGTTACCCCCTTTTATGATCACTATAAGATCGGAATACGTGCTTCGTGTCATAATAGCATTGCTTCACCCATCAAGCTAAACAAGCTTAATTGCTCAAATACGAATATGATATTATTAAAACAGAGTCATTTAATTGGTCAGCTAAATATTCCTAAATTAGTTTCGAAAATGCATGTTCGCCGCTCGGGTGTGTATCTCTACAGGGTGCCCACGGTGGGCCGGCCCACCCTGGGATTTTGGGTCGTCCCAGGCCCCAATTCCCCTCTGTTCTGCTGCGCGCTTCCGATCTCTACTCGCCCCCAGTCGCCTGCCTCGCCGGTGACTTGCCGTCCCCGGACGGCATGACTCTAGGAGGATTTTGGACGGTCTCTTACTCCAGTTACAATTCTGCATACTTGTCCTAGTAAGCTCACAAGTAAATGAATGATTCACTACATCTATGCTTGCCTTGTCATATTTGTTGTTAATATTCTTTTAGGGTGGACCATCCTGTTTCTAAATACTAGAATCGTAGACATGAGTGAATAGTATTTCTCTATGTGATCTCTTCCATCATGTGTGGGCAATGAACACTGCATTGTATAGAAAGAAAGTGTCATTTCCAACTTTTACATAGGCTTCGATATTTTACATGGAATACAATCTGCCTACTTGCTTTGTGTCGCACTACCAACACTCCACCCTTGAAGCTAAACATTATGCCACTCATAATTCCTTAGTTTATTTGTTCAAATACGAATTTCATATTATTCTAATGTTCCTACTTCAGTTTTGAAATGTGTGTCTGCCTGTTATAGAGACATAAGGGGTTTGTATTTCTGTGTGTGGTCTAGTTAGCACAGTTGGGGGTGAACTTTGCATATGTAGGAGTTTATAGGGAGACACTCTTCGAGTTGAATCCGCAATGCATTCCATAGATAATCTGACTACTTTTTATGTTTTCATGAATCTTAGATTCTGAACAACATCATAATGATTATGATCTTGCGCGCATGAAAAGAATAAAGCAGAACAATGCCATGGTTGTAAAACTTGGCATTAAGGGACTAAAATCAAGACTGGATGCAATGCAATGCAAATGCTCTCCACCTACAGATTCATGCTCATATGATCCTTCTGAGCTAGAGGAAGACCTAAGTCAATGTAGCTCCCTAGTGGAGGAGTCAGAGGAAGATTCCCTATCTTATTCACCCATCAAGGTGCTTGCTCTAACTTTCCAAGGTTATATTGGTCGCACATATCTTGCAGCTGATGCTTTGCATTGCTTCTACTTTGTTGAACTGCCATTAGCTTAGTTTACACATCGTGTGTGTGAATACGCCCTGCCTATCCATTTTCAGTACATATTACATCTGTCATCATACCATATTTATCCATTCAAATGTTGTTCTTGTGTATTAGACGTTCAAAAGGAAGATGGTGATTGCTGGTCGTGGAGGAGCACAAGCAAAGTATTTGGAAAAGGTAGTGGCACCTCATAAATCAAATAGCCCATTAGGTGTAGTTGCAATATCACTTGACCCACAAAACACCCCAACTCTAGCAGACTCTAGCCCTACTACACTGGTCATTTCTGATGCCCCAACTCAGCAGACCCCAGCTGTACCAAACAGTATGATTATGCCAGTTGACATAGCACCAGCTCTATGATGCAAAACCCCCATTCCAGCAAAGAGTACACCAAATCCAGTTGCCAAATCCCTTTTTGAACCAAAGAGAGCCCCAATTGCAGTAAATAGGGCCCCTGTTCCATTTCTTCCTAGTTTAGAAGACGGAGCTTATATTGTTGTCAGGAACTTTGTGCGCATCTTTCCTTCATGGAAAGATTATACCGCAGACACAGAACAATTTCCAGTCTTCCTCCGCAACTTACGCGTAAGTAATGTACTAATTTTATTCATGGTCATTACTGCATATGTTTTTGCTGACAGAAGACACAAGATTTCATTCTTTTAAGTAGGCAAGGACCAAACTAGATTGTGAAGACGAGCAAGGGTTGGTTGCGCTTTTCAATCACTCGTTGATGAAGTAGGGTTCCTTCCTGAGGCAAGCGCACTTCGATGGCAAGCCTCTAAACAAAATTTCTGTAAAGTCTCAGGTGCTACATTTATCCGATGGTGACAGGAATAATCTTGTTACACATTGGTCTCGGCTGCAGCATAAGGTACTATCTATGATATCACATCACAATTTGAACTACATTTCTGCATTTGCCTTAACGTCTCACTTGTACGAAAACTGTTAGCAGAAGAACATTCATTCTCAAGGGACCACAGAATCTCGCAACTATAGTGCACACTACATTGCTCTTGTGAGTACCCCTTGCCATGTATGACCATACTTACTTTCATAGCTGTTTGATTATGTAGCATCACTGCACAAGTTAGCCTCATTATCGTCCATTTGGTGGACATTATAAGATCCGTATGGACTCTAACATAAATTTAGAATCAACCCAATGCTTTTGAAGAGGTTTAGCTCTGCAGTCCTCTTGTAAGGACTGAACGTCATCTATCACTGTACTTACATTAACAGCTTCTCCCTCCGTCTCATAATATAAGAACGTTTTGTACATTACACTAGATGATGTAGGGTAGAACCCTAATCGCCCGATCTTTCACGAAAGGAGCGGATCCCGCGATGAACACGAAGAACACAAGGGGGAAACGAGGGGAAACACAAGGGAAAACACGGGAGAAACACTAAACCAACACTAGATAGTCACACATGGGCTAGATCCTCGGATACATAAGAGTTCACACGATACACGATCAACTAGGGACGATACAAGGGTAGCCGGTCTTCTCCGTGAGGAGGTCATGATGTTCTTCTCCACGAGGAAGTCTTGAATCCAAAGGGATCTTCTCCGAAGAGGCCGCGGTCTCTCTCGAGGAGTAGATGCGATGTGGATGAGCAATGCTCTATCTCTCAAATGAGCTAAGCCAATGCTAACCCTAGCTAGAAGGAATAGGAGGTCTATATATAGTCTTAGTGCAAAAGAGGGGAGCGAAGGGGTACATGGGCTGCGGCGCAACACAAAACAGCGCACAGGCGTCGGACGTCCGGGAGTCACCGGTCGTCCGGAGGCTCGTGAGGATCCGGACGTCCGGTGCCTGTCGGACGTCCGTAAATTCGGCTCGGGTGGTCTTCGGTCAGACGTCCGGTCGGGGTCGGACGTCCGGGCGTCGGTCGTCCGTGGGGCGTCGGAAGTCTGTAGTTTTGGCTCGCGTGTGGAAGTGTCGGACATCTGGTCTGGGTCGGACGTCCGGAGCCTGGAGGTCGTCGGACGTCCAGTCCTGGCCGGTTGTCCGGAGCCTGTAGCTTCTTCTGCATCATCTCTTCTTCTTCTCCGTCTTCACGTCCATCTTCCTCTTCTTCTTCTCCTTGCTCCTTAGCTTCTCCATGATACCTGAGTATGCACAATGTGTCCATATGAGGTAGTAGCCATGTCTCATGTGCATCAAAGTGGAAATGTGAGAGGAGAGATGTCACCTCGGTTTCAAGAGCTCTTGCACGTGCTAGTGTCATGGGTCCGCTAGGCACTTGATGAGATGATGATAGGTCCATGGGGATGACCTTGGGATGCTCTGCATCATCTCCCCTCCCTTAGGTAAGATCCGTCCTCGGATCAAATTCTTCATCACCATGGTAGAGAGAGAGAGATCTTTGACGTTGAAGATGTCGCTCATGGATTACTTGTCGCGTGGAATGTCGATCTTGTAGGCGTTGTCGTTGTAGCGTGCAAGCACCTTAAAGGGTCCATTCGCTCGTGGTCGAAGCTTGGACTTGCGTTCTTGTGGAAAGCGGTCCTTGCGAAGGTGTAGCCACACGAGATCACCAATGTTGAAGACCATGGGGTGCTTGTTGATGTGAGTTTGGTCGCAAGTCGTTGTACTTGGCATTCGATAGTATGTCTTGTATCATCATGCACCTTCTTGAGATGAGTCACACGTGCACTTGCGTCCAAATTGATGCGCTCTTGGAGTGGTAGAGTAATAATGTCCAATGGTGACAATGGGTTGAATCCATAGACGACCTCGAAGGGGGACTTGCTGGTTGTTGAGTGTTTTTCTTGGTTGTAGGCGAACTCGGCGATAGGTAGGCACTCTTCCCACTCCTTGATGTTCTTCCTGATTAGTACTCGAAGTAGAGCGAAGAGTGTGCGGTTGGTAACTTTTGTTTGGCCGTCGGTTTGTGGATGATACGCCGCGGAGAAGAGTAGCTTGATTTCGAGCTTGGCGCATAGGGTCTTCCAAAAGTAGCTAAGGAACTTGACGTCGCGGTCCGAGACGATCGTCTTTGGCACTCCGTGTAGATGCAATATTTCCCTACAAAAGAGAGTAGCAACATGTCAAGCATCGTCTATCTTGTTGCAAGGAATGAAATGTGCCATTTTTGAGAAACAGTCCACAATGACAAATACCGAGTCCTTCCCATTTCGAGTCCTAGGCAAACCAAGTACAAAGTCCATGCTAATGTCTTCCCATGGTTGATATGTAATTGGTAGAGGCATATAAAGGCCATGGGATTGAGCTTTAGACTTAGCTTTGCGACATGTAGGGCATCGGTTGGTGAATTGGTTGACGTCACGAAACATCTTGGGCCAATAGTAGTTCTTTGAGAGCGTAAGGAACGTCTTGTCGCGTCCAAAGTGTCCCATTAAGCCTCCTCCATGAGATTCCCGCAAAAGCAACAAACGAAGAGAAGACTCGGTGATGCAAAGTTTGTTAGCTCTCATAAGATATCCATCTTTGATGTAATAGTGTTCCCAAGAGGTGTGCATTAAACACTTGGCATAAGGAGTAGCAACAGTAGGATCATGCTCATACAAGTCGTTTATATGCTCAAAGCCAATGACATCCAATTCAAGTTGAGTAACAAGCATGCATATGCGGGAAAGGGCATCCGCCACAATGTTTTCCTTACCTTTAATGTACTTGATGACATAAGGAAAAGACTCAATAAATTCACTCCATTTAGCATGACGCTTGTTCAACTTGGTTTGGCCCTTAAGATACTTGAGCGTTTCATGATCAGTACGAATGATAAATTCATGCGAGCGAAGATAGTGTTCCCATTCATGCAAAACGCGGACTAAAGCATTGAGCTCTTTGTCATAGATGGGGTAATTGAGTTGCGCGCCGGAGGGTTTCTCACTAAAGTATGCTATGGGGCGCTTCTCTTGCGTTAACACACCTCCTATGCCATTACCACTAGCATAGCAATGAATCTCAAAAGGTTTGTCAAAGTTGGGTAAAGCAAGCACAGGAGCATGAGTAAGCAAATTCTTAAGCTCATTGAAAGCGGTATCTTGGGATGGTCCCCAAACAAAAGGCACATTCTTCTTTCTCAAAGCATGCAAAGGTGAAGCAATGGTGCTAAAATATTTCACAAAGCGACGATAGAAACCCGCAAGGCCAAGAAAGCTACGCACTTGTTGCAAATTGGTTGGTTGTGTCCAAGTCTTAATAGCATGGATCTTGGATCATCAACATGAACACCCTTAGAAGAAACAATAAAACCCAAGAAAACGAGCTTGTCAACGCCAAAAAGGCATTTCTCCATATTAGCATAGAGATGCTCTTTTCGAAGAGTTTGCAAAACGGTTTAGACATGGGTGACATGCTCTTGAGAGACATGCTAAAAACAAGGATATCATCAAAGTAGACCACAACAAACACACCAATGTAAGGGCGAAAGGCATGATTCATAAGACGCATAAAAGTACCCGGTGCTTCCGATAGACCCATAGGCATGACTAACCACTCATACAAGCCAAACTTGGTTTTGAAAGCGGTTTTCCATTCATCACCCTCTTGTACGCGTATTTGATAGTAACCACTCTTAAGATCAATTTTTGAAAAGATAGTGGCACCGCTAAGTTCCTCAAGCATATCATCAAGGCATGGAATGGGATGCCTATAACGAACGGTGATAGCATTGATAGGTCTACAATCGGAGCACATGCGAAAACTACCATCTCATTTTGGCACAAGAATGACCGGGACGGCACAAGGTGTCAAACTTTCACGCACATGTCCATGGTCTATGAGATGCTTTACTTGCCTTTGTATTTCTTTGGTTTCTTTGGGGTTGACACGGTAGGGAGCTTTGTTCAGTAGCGGTGCTCCGGGGATGAGGTCGATGCGGTGCTCAATGCCTCGTAGTGGAGGTAGTCCCGGAGGTAGCTCGTCGGGAAAAACATCGTGAAATTCATGCAAAAGAGAAGACTACACTAGAGGAAGAGTGTGAGAGGTGTTAGCTTGTGGTGCATTGTCCTTGCACGAAAGGACTTAGTGTAGGACACTAGATGGGTTCTCACACACTCCTCTTATCTCACTTTTGGTGGCAAATAGGACTAAGTCCTTCTTTTCGCTCATCGTGGAGGTGTTTGATTTGGGCTTGTGGCGCTCACTCTCTTTTTGGTGGCTCGCTCTCTCATTATTATCTCCACGATGGGTGGCTTGCTTGTCGGCGATCACTTGGCTTGGCGACATTGGATGAAGGATGTACTCCTTGCCCTTCATCTTGATGATGTAGTGGCTTGTTCGGCCATTGTGGATAACTCCTCTATCAAATTGCCATGGGCGTCCAAGGAGAAGGTGGCAAACGGTCATTGGAACAACGTCGCACTCTAAGGTGTCTTCATAGGCGCCAATTTTGAAGGAGACTTGTACTCGATGCTCGACTTGGATAGTGCCAGAGTCGCTAAGCCATTGCACTTTGCATGGATGTGGGTGCTTCGTCTTGGGCAATTGGAGCTTGGAGCAAAGTTCTTCACTTGCAAGATTAAGACAACTCCCTCCATCGATGATGACCTTGACGGAGCGTCCATTGATGCCGGCCTTGGTGTGGAATATGTGGCATCTTTGGTCTTGTTCTTGGTGATGTTGGAGAGTCAAGACCTTGGAGACAACAAGAGCGAGACTTGAATCTTCATCGCAAAAGACTTGTTCCTCTTCATTGTTCACTTACCGGTGCATGGCGACTTGCTCAAGAGCATCCATTTCGCCATCACTCATCGAGTCGTAGGTGCCATCGTCATTGAGGATCATGGTCCGCTTGTTGGTGAACTCATAGGACTTGTGGCCTCGGCCTCCGCATGTGAAGCATTTGAAGGAACTCGTCTTGACGGTCTCATCGGTGGTGGTTGAGGATGATGAAGCTCTCGGCTTGAAGTTGCCCATAGTAGGAGGATGACTTGGAGTTGACGAAGCTTTCTTGGAACTCGACTTGTCGATGTTGCTTGTAGAAGGTTTGGTAGACGGTGTTGGAGTCATTGAAGCTTGGTTGTTGGAGAAGCCGTAGGACTTGGATGAGAACTTGGCATACTTGAAATCGTCTTGCACTTGACATTCCGCCTTTGTAGCTTGATGCACTAGCTCGATGAGGTTCGAGTATGGTCGGAAGTCGGCGATCTTCTTGATAGGATGGTTGAGTCCATTCAAGAAACATGCCATAGTTTGCTCATCATCTTCCATGACATTGGCTCGTATCATGGCAATCTCCATCTCCTTGTAGTACTCTTCAACGCTCTTGGTTCCTTGCTTGAGTAGTTGGAGTTTCTCGAAGAGGTCGCGGTTGTAGTAGGTAGGCACAAAGCGTGCTCTCATGGCATCCTTCATTTGTGCCCAAGTAGTGATGGGTGGTTCACCTCTTGCCTCTCGGCGCTCGATAACTTGTTCCCACCAAATGAGGACATAGTCTTGGAACTCAAAGGATGCCACCGCGATATTCTTCTCTTCGTCGTAGTTGTGCAAACGGAAGATCTTGTCAACTTTCAATGCCCACGATAGGTATTATTCGGGATCGTTGCTTCCGTTGAACTTGGGCATGGTGAACTTGAGCTTGCCGTAACGTTGCTCTTCATTGTGTTGGGGTCGGGGATGATGACGTCCATGTTGTTGATAATTGTCTAACTCGTGTTTCTCTTGGCATGGAGGGTTGTCGACCTCATGTTGGACTTGTCGTGGAGGATTTCCATTGTCTTCATGCTCTTGATGAACTTGATGTTCTTGGCGAGCTTGTGGAGGAGCTTATCGAGCTTGACGTTGCACCCAAGCTTGATGTCATCGTTCATGAATTTCGTCGCGAAGTGCTTCCTCTTGTTCATGCGCTTGTCGGCCTCGGTTGGCTACGACTCGACTAGAATCTTGGAGGGCTTGTTGCACCTCAATTGCTTGAGATTCATGGAGTTGTTGTTCTTGGCGTTGTGCCTCGGTGTCTTGTGCAACTTGGTGTAGACGCGCTCGCTCTTCCTCTTCATGTTGGCGTTGTCGTTGCCGTTCTCATGCTAGCGCAAAAGCCTCTTGGGTTTGGCGTTGTCAGTGCTCTTGAGAGTCGGTGTCACGTAGAGGATTGAGGCTTGCTTGACGATCATTGCACGCGGCACGGTGAAGAGTGTTCGATGTCGGCGTACTTGAGCCGGAGAGGGTGAAGTCGGAGTGTCGACTTGAGCGGATCCTTCTTGATGAAGACGAAGTGGAAGAAGAGCGGTTGAGCAACAAAGCGCGAATCTCGTCCATCCTTGCGTCATTCTCTTGCTTGTGATCGTCGATCTTGTGGTCGAAGTAGTCCCTTGTACGTTGCTCGGAGAGTCGCAAGTAGGCGGCGAGGTTGTCGATGCGTTCACTCATTGCTTGTTGCTCTTGATGCAAAGCACGTTGTGCACCAAAGAAGTGGCTCGTGGTGACGTAGGAGTTCATGTCGTCGTCGTGCTCAATGAAGAGTGGGTTTGTAGAGGTACTTGGCCTATCCATCATTCCAAGACAAATGTGAATGGTAGAAAGAGAAGAACGAATACCAAATGCACCTTGACCGAAGTTGAAAGTGGATCGATGATCACTCCAATGTAGGACAAGGAAATAGCACAATTGGTACTAGCTCTTGTCGGTTTCTCACACCTACACAAGTAAAAGCTTATGGTGGAGCTTGGTTAGGATGGTGGCACAAAATTTGATGCAATTGTAAGTGTACTTCAATAATGTTGGAAAAGATTTGCAAGATGCAATGTAACAAGTAGACCAAGCATATAAGGTACACATAAACACACACGCAAAACAATAAGTGGGGTCGTGCAACCAAGGATGAGCCAAAATGTGGAATCCACAAAATGCTCGTGTTGCACAACAATAGAGAGACGCTAGCACGATTGCACAATAGGCGGATACAAGAACTTGTCCACAAGCTACTTAGCAAAAATGCAACGACTTCTATCCCAAGTATGTTCTATGCAAGGTGTTTCTATGATGTGATCCAAGATGATCGAGTATGACAATTTTAATGTTGTATGATGCTATGGTTCTTGCTTAAAATCTATTTGCTTATCATTCCCTTTTTGCTTAAAAGCTTGTTTGGCTCTTTGATGTTTGAGATCTTTTCTTTTCATGCAATGCTTCACGAACCAAGATAGCAATTGCGTATGCAACGACAACCTTGTGACATAAGAGATGATACCAAGATATGCAACAATGATGTATGTATGCTATGGGAAGTATGATCACTAATGTGCACAAGTCTTGTTGCCGGCAATACTCAATGGCTAGTCTCGATGGGTAAGCAATGCAAAGGAGTAAGGCTATGATGGCTATCAATGTAAAGGCAAGAATGATGTATCACGATACCAAGACGAGGTTACCGTTCTTGCTTACGGTATGGTGTCAAAATGGTGGACCGAATACCAAGATGTAGTCGAGGTGGTCGTTGTTGATGACGCGTCCATGGCAAAGATGAGCAGCGGTGATGTTGATGTCGAACCGTACCTAGATAGCCGAAACACAAAAGGATATGTAACCGCAACTCAAATTCTCAAAGCTCGAAGTGGCAACTCGCGTCGGAGTATGAAACGGGTAAGCAATGGTGGTGGTATGCGGAAGTGGTGATGGTATATAGGTGGTAGGAGTGCATATGCGGAAATGTGGGGCGGTGGTGGTGCAAAACTGAAAAAAATCAGTTTCGTCAGGGTTCGTCGGACATCCGTGCTGGGCCGGTCGTCTGGTTGTCAGACGTCCAGTAGGGGTCGGACGTCCGGTGCCTGGGCGAAATTTGGGCACGGGATGAACAGCTAGGGTTCGTGGTGGAGATGTGGAAATTTGTCGAATCCGGAGGATTTTGTGGATGGAAAGGGTGGAGACAACAGGGGGAAAGCTAGATCCACTCAAAACAAAGCAAATCCACAGATCAAATCCAACAAAATTTCAACACACCAACAAATCACAAAAAATGGGGCTATTTTGTGGGGAAATTTCGAATTTGCGACAAAACAACAAAACTAGGCTAGCAACACAACGGGGAGACTTCGAAATCGTGATCAACCTGGCTCTTGATACAAAGATGATGTAGGGTAGAACCCTAATCGCCCGATCTTTCACGAAAGGAGCGGATCCCGCGATGAACACGAAGAACACAAGGGGGAAACGAGGGGAAACACAAGGGAAAACACGGGAGAATCACTAAACCAACACAAGATAGTCACACATGTGCTAGATCCTCGGATACATAAGAGTTCACACGGTACACGATCAACTAGGGACGATACAAGGGTAGCCGGTCTTCTCCGTGAGGAGGTCTTGATGTTCTTCTCCGCGAGGAGGTCTTGAATCCAAAGGGATCTTCTCCGAAGAGGCCGTGGTCTCTCTCGAGGAGTAGATCCGATGTGGATGAGCAATGCTCTATCTCTCAAATGAGCTAAACCAATTCTAACCCTAGTGTCGGTGTCAAAACCGGCGGATCTCGGGTAGGGGGTCCCAAACTGTGCGTCTAAGGCGGATGGTAACAGGAGGCGGGGGACACGATGTTTACCCAGGTTCAGGCCCTCTCGATGGAGGTATACCCTACTTCCTACTTGATTGATCTTGATGATATGAGTATTACAAGAGTTGATCTACCACGAGATCGTAGAGGCTAAACCCTAGAAGCTAGCCTATGGTATGATTGTCTGTTGTCCTACGGACTAAACCCTCCGGTTTATATAGACACCGGAGGGGGCTAGGGTTACACAGAGTCGGTTACAAGGGAGGAGATCTACATATCCGTATTGCCAAGCTTGCCTTCCACGCCAAGGAGAGTCCCATCCGGACACGGGACGAAGTCTTCAATCTTGTATCTTCATAGTCCAACAGTCCGGCCAAAGGATATAGTCCGGCTGTCCGGAGACCCCCTAATCCAGGACTCCCTTAGTAGACCCCGAACTAGGCTTCAATGACGATGAGTCCGGCGCGAGATTGTCTTCGGCATTGGAAGGCGGGTTTTTCTCCAAATTCTGAATATCTGCTGAGTAGTGTCCGGCTCCCCATAAATGTTGCACTTCTTGGCTTCCGTGCCCAATAAGGGCTATCTTCCACGTGTCAAGCGAATGCGAGGAGCCAGGGCATTTTTACATTCGCCACCCTAGCCATGTAAGTAAACTGTCTATTTAAAGAGACGGGGATTCTTAGATCCAGACCACACCATCCTCCCACGGCGAGTATCCATCGGAGCACGCTCGAAAAAATCCATTCCAACATGGCCGGCCATCGCAGCTCCTCCTCCCGCTCCCGTAGCCCTAATCCCGGTGATTGGGAGAAGTGTTCCGTCCCACACAACCAATTAGTAGAGTTACAGAGCCAGGCAATTCTCCCTCTAGCGTATATGGTCCTCGTCCACCTATAATGGCGGGGAGCAAGCGGAGAGCTTCCCCAATCCCACCAAGGGGGAGCGGGTATGCCTTGTCCCTTATTTACTAAGGGGACTTGGATTTCCAATCCATCCGTTCCTCCGCGGGCTCCTGGAGTTTTATGGCCTCCAGTTGCATAATTTCACCACCGCTTCCATATTACACATCGCTGGTTATGTTGCCCTTTGTGAGCTGTTTCTGGGCTGCGAAGCTCATTTCGAGCTGTGGAAGAGGCTATTCTGCCTTGTGCCCCGTACACAGAAGGGGTCAATATATCAAGTGGGCGGAGCCGAAATATGGCGCATCCCCGGGACCGGATACCTGTCCGGTACGTCGAAGAAGACGTCTGAAGACTGGCCTTCGGAGTGGTTTTACATGGAGAACGCCCCCCCGTTCCAGATCCTATTCGGATGGGTCTTCCCGAGTTCGACAATGCCCCTTTGAAGAAACGCAGAAGCTGGCGCCCATGGAGCCCTTAGGAGGAAGATAACGGAGAAGTCCTTTACCTGATGGGCCGGATAAAAGTGTTGGCTCAATCAGGACTGATAATAATCGAGGTTATGTCAATATTTATAATGCGAGGGGTGCAGCCACTTCAATATCGAGGGCACCCCATGTGGCTCTTTAATGGAGAAGATGATGCCACCTGCTGTGGGCGTAAGGGACCGGACTCAGCTGCTGCTCTAGCAAAAAAATGTCCAATTTGTTCAAGGGAGAGGAAGAGGAGTTCATCTGTATTGAGCCACGGGATGGATTCTCCATGTACAACCCTCCAAGCTGGGTGAGCTGTCACTTTTTACTCCCAGCCTTCCCGCATTCTTCGTCATAAATACTCACCTTGTTGTTTCATGGCAGGAACTGCGAAAAGCTGTAAGGGAGGTCAGCGGCCCACCTCCACAACCGGAGGACCCTGACCGGGCCCTCGATCCCGGACTCGGAGAGGATGTGGGCATATTTGTGGAGCTGATCGACAGGACATTCTATCAATTGAGCTGCGGTGATGCCATGGTGGCCATCATATCCGACTATCCTGGGCTACTCCCTGCATCGCATGTAAGAAAAACCGGAGTCCCAACTTCTGAGAAGGATCCCCTTTTATGCACTTCACCTACCGTACACATATGGTATTTTACAGGGAAGGCCCTCGGGATGCCACGTCGAACCCGCAGTGACTCGCCAACAAGGGACACCGCAGCTGAGTAGGCTAAAAAGGAAGGCGGTTAGGACAGAGACGCCGATGCAGAGGTATGATACAGAACCTTGCTCCATGATTGTCGTCTTTCTTAAAATATAAGGACGTCCATGTTTCCTAGTAGGAAAAACGCTCGCCGGACTATATCCGGAGAGGTCGCCGACCACGCCTCCACCAGTCGGGCTCCAGGGCCGGACATAGAGGCGGAAGCTAACACGGGGCAAACGTCAGATGCTCCTCCTATAGAGGATGCGGATAGACTATCCGCTACAAATTCCAAAGTGGAGAGCGCCATGAATCACAGGCGTCGCCGGGCCATACTCCGTGATGCTTGTTTCTCCCAAGAGGCGTTCGATGCCTTCAACTCAGGAGACGCGTACATCCGTGCTGCTCAAAACGGTCTTGCCAGAGCCATGGACCAGTATGTAAAGGATATACGGGTAAGAAAATCTGACAATTATATATATCAGTAGCCCCTGAGACTTGAAACAGTTGACACAGCTGATTTAAGGATCAATATTTGTGCAGGTTCTTACAAAGAAGAATATCCAATTGTCTCAAGAGCTGGAAGAGTGCAAAGCCGAGCTATGGGCCACGGTTGCCGCGTTGAAGGAGTCCGAGAAGGCCCCCTCTGGTAACACTTGTTTCCATTGCAAAGAATGACAGGTACCAGATAGGATGCGGCATGCATGCAAATCTAACAATAGATGTTGCAGATGACTCCGGAGTGAATCCAGAGGCCGTGCCGGGGAATGCGCAACATGCTAATCGACAGCTAAATGCTAGCGAGCGCATGCTTACGCGGGTCAGGCGGGAGAAAAATAATCTCCAGGACGCCAATATCCGGCTGGGCGTGGAACTGAAAGATGTCTGAGCCCAGCTTGCAGACTCCGTGAAGGAGAATAAGTGGCTTCGATGCGGCATTTTCAGTAAGTGCTTGAACGAACTTTTGAGAGAGTTCGGCGAAGAAGACGGCTAACAAAGTTATGTTTGCAGGTATGCTGACGGGTTGTCCCGCGCAGGAGATGCCTGGGTCTGCGGATGATCTTCTACCAGAGCTCTCACAACTGCATGAACAAGTTTGGCAGGTGATGTAGGGTATTGCCCAAGCCTTGTGGCCATCCGCCTCCCCGCCAGGAGGCATGGGGGAGCTTATAGAGAAGCTCAAGGGAGCGCGGCGGCGCTTCCGATTATGGAAGATATCAGCCTGCCGACAAGGTGCAAGGGAAGCCTGGGCCATGGTGAAGACGCGATATACCAAAGCTAACCCAAACCACATGGCCGAGGTCGGACCTGTGGGGCCCGATGGGAAAGAAATCCCCGTCAGTTTGGTGTATGACCAAGTAGAATTAGCCGCAAAGTATTCCCAATAGGATTGTAGGCTAGACAGCCTGTTGTATGGTATAGAAGAAGAATTTAGTCAGTCTTAGTGACTGTGTACTTTAATTGACATATGTAATCTCCCTAGCCGAATTGTAAATCATTTGTCATGGCAGACCTTTTCACTTCGATCTCTGGACCCGATAGTCCGGAGTGTATTCGAATACCCGCTCGGCTATGTAAAAATCAGGGTCATAAGTGCTTGAACAGACAAGTACCAAACTAGCTATGTTATATTACATGGATAGTAAGAAACATCTTCCAGGGAGAATAGTTCCGTTAAGGGTTCCTTTCCCTGGGTACGCATGCCCTAATGTGCATGTCCGAACTGCGAAAAGAGACGCGGGCTATAAACATCTGGGGGCATGTATCAAAATAAATAAAAGTCATCTTTTGTTCACCGACCGAATATTCCCTTAAGGACGCTAGCTTTCGGCTTCACCCAGTCTGAGGTACACATCCCGCTGACCCGGCAATAATAATCACAGAGGTGCTCCCCTTATGCCCTAGCCGAATTAACGAGAATGTAGGGCATAAATACAAGAGCCAGGCAACCCAGCTTGGCCAAAATTTAAGTCATATCGATGCATATAATGGCAAAAAAGGTACATGTGGAAGAATAACACATGTGTGGGGCATAAAGACCAGAAAAATAGTTATATTAAGCTTCTGTATAAGAACCCCCAGGTATAATGAGCGCGGTTAGCGCGTCAAGATTATGTAGTCAAGACACAAGTTAGCCTTTTAAGGCCTTGAGGGGAATAAAAAAAGAGAGAAAGAGAGATAACGGATATGCAAAAAAATGACGGGGGTAAGGAGACGAACATAGAGTCCGGCACTAGGCGTAGAATCTTCGGAGTCTGGCTGCGTTCCATGGGTTTGGCTCGAGTCGATTGTCCGATGCATCCCGCAGAAGGTACGCTCCACCCGTCAGAACCTGGTCAATAATGAGGGGACCTTCCCATTTGGGCTTGAGCTTGTTCTTTTTCTTCTCCGACAGATGTAGAACTAGTACGCCAACGTTATAGGTTTTGGCCCGTACTTCTCTGCTTTGATACTTTTGAGCCTGTTGCTGATAGAATGCGGAACGGGCTTTTGCCACGTCGCGCTCCTCCTCCAGGGCATCCAAACTGTCCTGTCGATTGAGCTCGGCCTCTTTTTCTTGTACATGCGCACTCGAGGTGAGTCATGAATTATGTCTCAAGGCAGAACCGCCTCTGCGTCGTACACCATAAAAACGGTGTGTATCCGGTAGTGCGATTCGGCGTGGTCTGCAGCCCCCATAGTACGGAGTCGAGCGCCTCTACCCAGTGCGTGTTTGGTTCCTTTAAGGACCGCACTAATCTGGGTTTGATGCCGCTCATGATAAGACCATTTGCTCGCTCGACTTGACCGTTAGTTTGCGGGTGATAGACAGAAGCATAATCGAGCTTGATGCCCATGTTGCTGCACCAAAGTTTTACCTCGTTGGCTGTAAAGTTCATGCCGTTGTCAGTGCTGATGCTATGGGGGATGCCACAACGCTGTACAACCCCAGATATGAAGTCTATCACCGGTCCAGATTCAACCATTTTAACGGGTTTGGCTTCTATCCATTTGGTGAATTTATCCACCATGACCAGCAAGTATTTTTTTCTTATGGGTTCCCCCCTTGAGGGGTCCGACCATATCAAGCCCCCAGACCACAAAGGGCCAAGTAATGGGGATTGTTTGTAGAGCGATAGGCGGCATATGGCTTTGGTTTGCGAAAAGCTGGCAATCGACGCAACATTGGACCAGATCATGTGCATCTGCTCGGGCCGTCGGCCAATAGAAACCTGTACGGAAGGCCTTGCTTACAAGGGCCCGGGCTGCGGCGTGGTGGCCGCCGAGTCCAGCATGGATTTCTACCAAAAGCTTCCGCCCTTCCTCTTCGGAGATGCACCTTTGAAGGACTCCGGTAGTGCTTTTCTTATAAAGATCTCTCTCGTGGACCTTGTAGGCTTTAGATCGGCGCACTATGCAGCGTGCCTCGTTTTGGTCCTCGGGTAGTTCCTGCCTGGTTAGGTAGGCCAGGAATGGTTCTGTCCACAGGGCGATGACGGCCATTATCACGTGGGCTGAAGGTGTTATTTCGATGGCAGAGCCTCCGATTGTGTCAGAGTGTTCGGTATCTGGTGTTGTGGCCGGGTCCGGACTATGTTTACCGGTATCCCCATCCCATACCACGGATAGCTTAAGAAACCTTTCCAAGAATATGTTAGGTGGGACAGGATCGCGCTTAGCGCCAATACGGGCGAGGATATCTGCCGCCTGATTGTTTTCCCGAGCCACATGGTGGAATTCAAGCCCCTCGAACCGAGCTGACATTTTGAGGACGACGTTGCAATATGCCGCCATTTTCGGATCCTTGGCATCGAAGTCTCCATTTATTTGAGATATTGCGAGGTTCGAGTCCTCACGCACCTCCAGGCGTTGAATGCCCATGGAAACTGCCATCCAGAGACCATGTAATAGGGCCTCGTATTCGGCTGCGTTGTTGGAGTCTGTGTATAGTATTTGGAGTATGTATTGGACTGTGTCTCTGGTGGGGGACGTCAGGACGACGCAAGCCCCCAGACCAGCCATCATTTTAGAGCCGTCAAAGTGCATGATCCAATTGGAGTACGCGTCGTACTATTTAGGGAGTTCGGCTTCTGTCCACTCGGCGACGAAATCAGCCAGTACATGCGACTTAATGGCACACCGTGGTCTATATGTTATGTCGAACGGGAGGAGCTCGATAGCCCATTTGGCAATCCGGCCCATGGCATCGCGGTTATTTATTATGTCATTGAGTGGTACTTCTGAGGCCACCATAATTGAACATTCTTGAAAGTGGTGTCGTAATTTCCGGGATGCCATGAATACCATGTATGCTATCTTTTGATAATGTGGGTACCGTGATTTGCATGGAGTGAGGACAGTGGATACATAATATACCGGTTTTTGAAGTGGGAATTTAAGTCCATCCGTCTCTCGTTCGACGACGAGCACTGCACTTACAACTTGGTGAGTTGCCGCTATATACAACAGCATTGGTTCACCGACATTTGGTGCGGCCAAGATTGAGTTGGTGGCCAGGATGGCTTTTATTTCTTCCAATCCGGTCGTGGTTGCGTCTGTCCACTCAAAGTGTTCGGTGCGCCGAGGAAGGCGATAAAGGGGGAGTGCCTTTTCTCCTAATCAGGAGATAAAGCGGCTTAAGGCCGCCACACATCCAGTTAACTTCTAGATTTGCTTGAGGTCAGTTGGGATAGCCAACTGCGACAGAGCTCGGATTTTAGTTGGATTTGCTACAATTCCTCTACTGGAGACGATGAAGCCCAGGAGCTTTCCGGCGGGTACGCCAAAAACACATTTTTCCGGATTGAGCTTAATGTCGTATGTTCGGGGATTGTCGAACATGAGCCTCAAGTCGTCTATTAAGGAGTCGACGTGTCTGGTTTTAACGACCACATCGTCTACGTATGCCTCCACTATTTTGCCGATCTGCTTTTCCAGACATGTCTGAATCATGCGTTGATATGTTGCGCCGGGGTTTTTGAGCCCGAAGGGCATTGTGTTAAAACAGAAGAGGCCGTATGGAGTGATAAATGCCGTTGCGGCTTGATTGGACTCCGCCATCTTAATTTGGTGGTAACCGGAGTATGCGTCGAGGAAGCACAATGAGTCGTGCCATGTGGTGGCGTCGATAATTTGATCGATGCGAGGGAGGGGAAGGGATCCTTTGGGCAAGCCTTATTAAGGTCCTTGAAGTCGATGCATAGGCGCCAGGATTTGTCCTTCTTTGGTACCATTACCAGGTTTGCTAGACAGTCCGGATGTTTTATTTCTCTAATGAATCCGGCCTCCAGTAACTTGGCTAGCTCCTCTCCGATGGCTTGTCGCTTAGGTTCCGAGAAACGCCGAAGAGTCTGCTTGACCGGCTTGAATCCCTTTAGAATGTTAAGGCTATGCTCGGCCAGCCTGCGTGGGATTCCTGGCATGTCTGAAGGATGCCAGGCGAATATGTCCCAATTCTCGCGCAGGAACTCCCGTAGTGCGGCGTCTACAGCGGGGTTTAACTATGCCCTGATGGATGCTGTTTTTGTGGGGTCCGTTGGATGGACTTGGAATTTGACTATTTCATCCGCTCGTTTAAAAGAGGTGGACTTGGATCTTTAGTCGAGTATCACGTTGTCCCTGTCCACTGTGGAGCGCAGCGCAGTTAATTCTTCCGCCGCAAGGGCTTCGGATAGTGCCTCGAGGGCCAGTGCGGCTGTTTTGTTCTCGACACGGAGTGCTATGTCCGGATCACTAGCTAGAGTGATGATTCCATTGGGCCCGGGCATTTTGAGCTTCATGTACCCGTAATGGGGTATGGCTTGGAATATCGTGAATGCCTCCCGCCCTAGAAGGGCATGGTATCCGCTACTGAACGGGGCCACTTGGAATGTAATTTCTTCGGACCTGTAATTCTCCGGAGTGCCAAATACCACATCTAGTGTGATTTTCCAGCGCAACATGCCTCCCGACTGGGGATGATTCCTCGGAAGGTCGTGCTGGTTTGCTCAATACGGTTTCTGTCTATTTCCATTTTTTGAAGAGTCTCCTCATAAATTAGGTTTAATCCGCTGCCGCCGTCCATGAGCACTTTAGTAAGCCGAAAGCCGTCGACAATTGGACTGAGGACCAAGGCGGCCGGTGCTCGGGCTGTTCGGAATTTAGGTTCGTCACTGGCATTGAAGGTGATAGTAGTGTCGCTCCATGGATTTATTGCTGCCACGTGGCAGACTTCGGCAAGGCTGTGGAGTGCTAGCTTACGCCTATTATTTGAGGCGAAGGTCTCGAAGACTGTCAGTACTGTATTGTTATCCATGGGATGGTGCTCTGCGATGTTTTGATTGAGGAGATCCTCACCGCTCTTGGCCACCTACCGGAGTACCCAACATGCTCTAAGGTTGTGTGTTGGAATGGTATCCACTGTACTATGAATTTTGCAGGGCCCGTTAAGCCATCCCTCCAATACAGTTCCATGCCCTATAGTGGGCTTTTGCTTCTTTGTAATTGAGTCGGGTGACTTATGAGAGTGCACCCTTTCAGTTCGGACTGGGGGTTTTGTTAGAGCCGGATTATCCCAAAATTTTGTTTGGGTTTTCCAGGCGCTTTCCATCCCATAGTACTTTCGTACTATGGCCGCCAAGTCAGGGAAGTGTGCTATGTCACGGCGACTTATGGCGTTGAGGATTCCCTTGTCCGTGTAATTGTTGCGAAAGAACGAAATTGCGTCTTCCTCGCGACAGTCCTTGACCTTGTTCATTACAAGGATGAATCTGGCCCAATAGTGATGTACTGTCTCTTGGGGCTCTTGCTTAATGTGGGAAAGATCGTTTATATCTGGGTGGGTGGGTGGATTTAAGTCCAGACCTTGACCCAATCTAAGACCCAGGGGCGGGGGAGTTTCCGATCATGGAAGTTCGGGCTCCGGGATGTTGCCCCGCAGGTTTGGTATGCTGCCTGATTCTAGGTTCAGGGTTAGGGCGATGTCCTCCCGTCGACGGGTATCCGGCTTGGAGAGCTCGGGAATCCGGACATAGTTCGTCCTCAGGATAGAGGAAGAATCGCCGCATTGCTCCTCCACCACCGCTATCTGATGGGTGATCGGCGAAGAGTTAATCTCCCTTTGGTCGGGTTTAAGCCCAATCCGATCATAGTCCGTAGCGACTCCCAGAGCGGCGATGCGATCCAAGAGTTCGTTCAAAGAGGAGAGCTCCATTGGATCCATCTACTCAGCGAATTTTGAGCCGAAGTGGAGGCTATTTTCGATGACCCAAGAAGTCATCGTCGGCACAGCGGCCGAGCGGGCGGTCATGACGAAGACGCCTAGTCGGAGAGTTTGGCCTACAGCCAGGGCTCCCCCAGAGGTGATGTTGTTCTTCACAACGAGACGAGCCATCCCTCTTTATGATGACGACAAAGTGGAAATCTCAATGAAAGCACCAATGTCGGTGTCAAAACCGGTGGATCTCGAGTAGGGGGTCCCGAATTGTGTGTCTAAGGCGGATGGTAACAGGAGGCGGGGGACACGATGTTTACCCAGGTTCGGGCCCTCTCGATGGAGGTAATACCCTACTTCCTGCTTGATTGATCTTGATGATATGAGTATTACAAGAGTTGATCTACCACGAGATCATAGAGGCTAAACCCTAGAAGCTAGCCTATGGTATGATTGTCTGTTGTCCTACGAACTAAACCCTCCGGTTTATATAGACACCGGAGGGGGCTAGGGTTACACAGAGTCGGTTACAAGGGAGGATATCTACATATCCGTATTGCCAAGCTTGCCTTCCACGCCAAGGAGAGTCCCATCCGGACACGGGACGAAGTCTTCAATCTTGTATCTTCATAGTCCAACAGTCCGGCCAAAGGATATAGTCCGGCTGTCCGGAGACCCCCTAATCCAGGACTCCCTCACCTAGCTAGAAGGAATAGGAGGTCTATATATAGTCTTAGTGCAAAAGAGGGGGCCGAAGGGGTACATGGGCTGCGGCCCAACACGAACCAGCGCACAAGCGTCGGACGTCCGGGAGTCACCGGTCGTCCGGAGGCTCGCGAGGGTCCGGACGTCCGTAAATTCGGCTCAGGTGGTCTTCGGTCGGAGTCCGGTCGGGGTCGTACGTCCGGGCATCGATCGTCCGTGGGGCGTCATAAGTCCGTAGTTTTGGCTCGGGTGTGGAAGTGTCGGACGTCCGGAGCCTGGAGGTCGTCGGACGTCCGGTCCTGGCCGGTTGTCCGGAGCCTATAGCTTCTTCTGCATCATCTCTTCTTCTTCTTCTCCTCCGTCTTCACGTCCATCTTCCTCTTCTTCTTCTCCTTGCTCCTTAGCTTCTCCATGATACCTGAGTATGCACAATGTGACCATATGAGGTAGTAGCCATGTCTCATGTGCATCAAAGTGGAAATGTGAGAGGAGAGATGTCACCTCGGTTTCAAGAGCTCTTGCATGTGCTCTTGTCATGGGTCCGCTAGGCACTTGGTGAGATGATAGTAGGTCCATGGGGATGACCTTGGGATGCTCCGCATCACCAGTGTTCAAAACACTCTTCTATTATGGGAAGAGGGATTGGTTTATTGTGTAGCATTCTGCATCTTATCTCCCTCGCCCACCATTTACTAAAAAAGATCAGATCTATATTTAGTCTTACCAAAAAGTAGAATACACAGACAATGCCAGTGCAGAGGTGTAGCCCGTTGCTCTTGTCAGTACATTTTGTCCTGTAATGCTTGTACTTCCATGGATTGGTAGTTGATTATGTAGCATCAATTTGCATCTTATCTTCATTATCCTCTATCCCTTCCAGTATTACCATATCTATAATTACTCTCTACAAAATGTAGAGTACACGCAATGCTTATGAAGAAGATTATGTGCTGAAATTCTTGAGTTATCCTTCCCTTGACATGGAGAATGGCATTATAAAGCCGGTGTTAACTGTTAATGTAAGTCGGTCCTTATAAAGCCTTTATCCTCAACTGCTATTTAATTTGCTCATACTCCCTATCGTTTATTGCTGTTTAGTTTGCTGTTTCTACCAAAATGCATGTTCACAAGAACCATAAGTTCTAAGTTTTACTTGTAAAACCAAATCCTTATTCATACCATGCACATTATTCAATACTCCCTATATGTATGCTTATTTTTGTGGATCTATAATCCAGTGTGTGGTGAAGCAGCCCACGTTTGCACCTTGTCATCTCCTGTTTTATCTTACTGATGTGGCTGATGATATGAACAACATGCCATGCACATTAACCAAAATAGATACAAGGATTTTCTTTGCCCTTCATCTATGCTTGTTATGTTGACATGGTAATCCATTAGTGTGGTGAAGCTCCTCGCATTATGAACAATGCCAAATTATGCTATTGATATTTTGAACTTACTCTTTATTTTCTAATTTGAAATTGGATGGAATTGACAGCACAGTTATCATCTTTGTTTATACACGTGCAAAACATGTCATCTCTCTGCTTTGTTTCAGGGTGATATGCTTGATGGCATGCACAACTCTGCTGAAGGCTATGAGACAAACCCAACATATATTGCAGCAAAGAAGGCAAAACATCTTGAAGATAGCGAGACAACCCCAAAGTCTTGTCTTGATGAAGTGTTCAAGTTACTTGAGACTAGCAATCAGACAAGCTCACAAAATTCGTTGTCCAAATCAGTTCGACTTCTTCAGTCCCAAGTTCTAGCAGAAAGGCATTCTGCAACTCAACTTTGACTTGAAATCCTATCTCTAAGAAAGATTGCAGAGAACACCAATGAGAACCTCATCACTAAACAGCTACTCCTAGAAACTATGACCGACATGCTAGGCCGGTCTCACAGCCTTGCTCAGCAGCTTGTGCAGCAGTTTCCCCGCAAGGCTAACCTTTCTTGAACTATCTTGTAAGTGGTCTCAGTTCAGTATTATTTTGTTAAGCTGCAATGGTGCCCAGTTTTTGTAATCTGCTTCTTCGTTGCGCTTTATGATCACTAGTGGTGAACTTCGATGCCCAGTGGATGTAATATACCATAAATCCTTTATTGTATAGTGTAGGTTTATTCTTAGTTACTATGCCATAATTTCTTTATTGTATAGAGTAGGTTTGTTCTTAATTCCTACTAGTTACTGCCATCATTCGCTATCTGGAAAAAATCAGATGTAGTCGACCGGGCCGAAACATTCGCCTCTAACAGGTCTGGTTTTTAGCACGCCACAATTGGGATGACCTGCATCTTTCTTGGGCCTGAATGATTGGGGCCTTCACACTTTTTGCGAGGCCCACAACTTACACCGGCCTATATTTTAGTTGGGCCTTTTGTGGACCCAGCGCTTCGTTTGGCCCAGGTAGCGTTGGGCCATTAACAGGCTGAATATTATACTGGCCTGTTACGGCCCAGATGAAACCATGGGCCTTTAGCAGGCCAAAATGCATGTTGGGCCTCAATTTTCACTAGTCGTCGACAGGCCTTCAGCAGGCTGAAATGTAGACCGGGCCTTTTTGGGCCCAGTTATATCATGGGCAGTTAATAGGCCAAAACAAATCTCGGGCCTTAGTTGGCCCACTGATATCATGGGCCTTTAAGAGGCCGAAAGCTTAGTACAGACATCAACGGGCCGAATTATGTGACAGGCCTTTAACAGGCCCAAAGTCACACTGGGCTTAACTGTTGCCACTTTTATCACGGGCCGTTAGTGGGCCCGATGTCACATCGGACCATATATAGCCCATGGGCAGCACGGACCATTCCCAGGCCGAAAGTCACACCGGGCTGAAATGGGCCCATGTCTACATCGGGCCTCTAACAGGCCGAAAGTCACTGGGCTGTAATTGGGCCCAAATATTCGGCCAACAATTAACGGGACAGATCTGGCTTCGGGCCATAAATGGGCCCAAATATTCGGCGAACAATTAATAGGCCAGATCTGGCTTCGGGCCGTAAATGGGCCTTTATTAAGCAGGCCGTTATTGGGCTGGCCCACTAGTACCTGAGTAAGTACTACGGACCTTTGACTTGGCCGGCTTTTTTAACCTATATGGGCCTTTGTTGGGCCCAGCCACTTGTCGACGTATCGTAGGCATGTCTCCTCCAATGGACGGGCGACATCTGGCCCACTGACGAGCTGACAGGTGTTCCCTCCGGCCAATCAGAATTTTACAAGTGGAAATTTCCCATTGGTCCCGGTTATTAATGGGTTATCGGATCCAAAACCGGACCCGATAGCTTAACGGCGTTCCGTTATGGTGGATGCCACATGTCGGTCACCCTTGACGAAAGCACTTCTGTGATGTGCGATTTATCATCATGGAAGTGACACTTCTGTTATGATAATTGTGGTAATGTCATAGAACACTTCTACGACAGCACAGGTATGACTATCTTGATTCTATCATAAAATCGTCATGGATGTACATGCATGACAAAAAACGCGACCTATTGTGACAAACACGTATCATCATGGAAGTGTATTTTTTTTGTAGTGATTCCCTACATACAAACAGTTTTACAACACCATCAGGTTTAACTATTGGCCAGAAATTGAACAGTTGAATTAGATATAATCAGGGATGTGATGTACCTGCTCGTTGCGCATGCTGCTCTTGCAAGCTGCGACTGTCCGTTTGCGCAAGCTCGATGCCATGCCCGTGCTGCCGCCACTGCCTCCCACGCATGCTACACCCAGGGATGGATCTTCATCTTATTGTCCTTCCATTCGCCTGAAGCCCGGCGACTGCCCTCCAACGAGGGTGCGAGGAAGTGCTGTGTCGGTCTATCTAGCGGCAGCTAGGTTAGGAGCGAACCAAACTGGAGGCTGGAGCAAACGAATTGGGATTTTTCCTACTGTCGATCGATATGGGAGGCACTCGTTTGGGCCGCAAGCCTGCTATAGGGCCTGCCTTGCACTTACGTTATTGGCCCATCCAAATTGAAACGTTTTTCTTCATTTTTTTTACATTCCCTACTCGTGCGTTGGGACGAACAAAACTAGCTTGGGCCAACCTGGACGACTCAAACTAGGTGCACACTTTCCAGCCACCCGAGGCGGCCGCCCATACCAGCCCCTGTGGTGGTGTTGCCCCTTTTTGCGTGTATGATTGGGGTAGTGAAAAATATTCCAGTGGCGCTTTTGATTTACCCACAGAATGGTTGAATTGCTTGTTTCTATGAACTGAGTTCGCCAATAATGTGAAGGATGCCAGTCTTTTCATCCTATTGTAGATTGCTTAGATCTCGATATGTCAAATGTAATCGCGTGAAATATACAGTAAAAGCCAGTGTGATGTGTGTGGCTACAACTAGTCTGACTACACGTCCTCATATAACATATCAAGGACGCACCATCTTACCATATTAACATTCGACTTATGAATGCGGTGTGGGAAAAAAGAAGTATTGAGACTGCGTATCCAAGCAATTGATGCCATGGACTCCTTCGTACAACCTTGTAAGCAAAAAAGAAGTTGCAGTGTGCCTGTACAAAGAGCTAGCGTAAGTTCAGTTACCTGCTTCTTGGAATTTTGGTTAGCCATTTATTGCAAAATTGTTCAATTGTGTTGCTTGGCTTAATTTAGTTTGCTACTGATTACATAATGCCATAGCCTGTTAATCCTATTATAGACTGCGCCTACCGATGTGTTTGATACTTACTGTTAAGAATTACATGTTTGCCGGAACTTAAATAGCTACTTAAGCACGTAGATAGCTGGTCATACGTACTTCTAGGGTGCAACAGAATTCACGTGTAATTTATGTTCTGATACCCTGTTTGTTTAAATGGTTTGCTGTTATCACTTGTTGCACTAGTAATGTTTGCATGTTCATAGATAGACAACTGTCAGGTTTATATGAGGGACACCGTCTTTTTAACTTATATATGTGTTGGAATCATTTTGCTTACGTCAAAGAAATTTACAGATGTCTGTGTTGCTGGTAAACGGTACCGACTTGTTACTTTAATCATAGTTCGAAAAAGCGCTAGGTGTAAATTGTGCGTTTTGCCACCGCCTTGCGCTTTACTGGCCAAAGCGTATGCTTATGCGCAACTATGCGCAGATTAAGCATAGTTATGCGCAATGCATTCCTAGAGCCTAGGCGTGCTTAAGCGCTCGCATAGGCGCGTCTGTTTAAACTATGAATTTAATACATTGCCAAGAACTTGTTAGTTTTACTAGTTCATGTGTAATTAAATATGTTTCCAAAACTAGTTAGTTTTACTAGTTTGATGTTAGTTTCTTATGGCTCTTCCAAAACTTTATTTATTGATTGTTAACATTCAAGTTTGCAGGATCCAACTGAAACTCCGTTGGCACAACAGGTATGTTTTCAGAAACTTCCTTGTTTACCTGGTTTGCTGCTGTAACTTGTTGTTGTAATCATCTTACCAACTTCAAGTTTTTAGGATCCAATTGGAATTCCAATTGCACAGTAGGTACATTTTCAAAAATATATTTGTGTAACAGGTTTGCTGTTGTAACTTGTTGCTCTAATCAAGTTACTAACTACTCAACTTTTCAGGATCCAAGAGAAACTCCAATGCCAAAACAGGTTCCTTTTGCAAAACTTGTTTGTTTAACTGCTTTGCTGCTGCAACCGGTTGCTCTAATCATGTTACTTGCTACTCAACTTTTCAGGATCCAAGAGAAACTCCAATGCGACAAAGGGTACCATTTGGAAAACTTGTTTGTTTAACTGCTTTGCTGCTGCAACAACCGGTTACAATGATGTTAATAAATACTTTTCAGCATCCAATTGAAACTCTTTAATTCCTTGTGTGTTTAACTGGTTTGCTGTTATAACACCCAGTTGATATGTTCTGCTAACTTCAACTTTTCAGAATCCAATCGGAACTTTAATGGAAAAACAGGTTAGCCCAAGATCAAAGAGCGAGGTCCCCATGGACGTTGTATCATCCCACAGCAGTGGCACCGGCCCAATCATGCATCATGAATTGCCAACTACTGATGCTCTAGAGGCTAAACTAGTGGTAGAAAGAGATTCTGCTTCTGCACTTAAGAGATGAAGTTGACATGTTGAGGAAGCAAACAGCACAATCACAAGAAGTACTCAAGACAACCATTAAATATTTGGTGGATTTCAAAATGAAGCAAGGTGAGACTGACCGCATTGTTAAGGTCCTAAAGGAAAAAATGAAATTAAATTCCCACTTCGTAAATCATACGTGAAATGTTCTTTCCATCATTGAATAACCTTTGTGTTGTTTGTTCATGTAATCAATCAAACTATTTTTTTAGAGATCATGTAATGATTGTTCTTTTGTTTTTTAGTTTGTAATTTTATTTGAGCACAAGTCTGTATTAATTGATAAGACTCGGAGACATTTCATTTTGATTGTTGTGCCAGACCTACAAATATGCCAGTCGGGCTGAATGTGCATTCAACAATAATAGTAGTATAGATGGGCCATAAGTGGCACGCATCGGAAAGGGCCAAGATGTTGTACTAGCTTCACTCGAAAAAGGATGCTCTTCTAGCAACAAAAAATACAGCGCCCTGGCTTATGTATGTTAGTTGATATTATTGATCCATATCTATAAGTGTTTATATGTCTGTTAGTTTTGTACATTCTTGGTTGATTGACTCATATTTGAATCTTGATACATCACTTGTGTACATATCTAAATGGGAGTACACATTATGCTGCATGTGACATTTGAGTTGGACATAAAGTGTTCCAAATATTCGAATTCACCTTAAACTGGATTCTAGCTTCTGAATTCGAGTACCAGCATTTGTAAATCATATTCGTATATAACAATGGAATACATCTTTGTCGTGCTTTTGAAGATATATAAAAACACATAGAATGATTTATAAAGATTCGTATAGGAATACGAATGGATTCGAATTTAGTTGCCAGGGTAAACATGGAGGCTTATTGTCCCAAAATTCGAAAGAAGTGGCAAAATGTCCACTCCCATGTCGGCTGCCCGAAGCCAAGTGTTTGGGAGATGGAAATTATTGTCTACCCCTTACACGAACAATTCATCGGCCCGATTTCCACTGCTCTCAATAGGGGTAGGTTAGTAACTTCAATTAGACGTGACACGGCCGCCTCTGAGCCATTCCGACAAGGTGGGCGCCAAACATGGGCCGCAAAACACATTTGATTCAAGCTCGTCTGAAAGACCTCTGTTGATCCCTCCATTTCCCCATTGATACACGGTGGGCGGCAAAACAAACTCGCCTCGGCCGAAATCTATGTAGGCAAATATTTTCAATAGGGGCAGGTTTGTAACTTCACTCAGACGTGACACAACCGCCCTATCTGTCAGCCCCGTTCATACACCGTGGGCCCCAACCATGGGCGCCAAAACACCCTCTCCTCGCTAGAAATTGCTCTGGGCAAATATTGGCGAGATGCGAGATTACCGTCCTATCCCCAAACGACGGGACGTCCAAATTTTAAACGGGGGCTAAGTTCGTAACTCTCCCATATTTTAGGCAGGCGCGTCCCAAAAACATGGTTCCCCATACCTCGCCCTCCATTTTACCATTCATACACCGTTCGCGCTAGAACACCATCCCCACACCAGCCTCCTCCGGCCGCCACCGCATCCATCGCCGCCGTCCTCCACCCCATCCATCGCCACCGTCCTCCACCATGCAGGAGCGCCTACCAAGACCGCATCGTCCACTGGTAGAGATGGATGTTTCTCATCCACGGCGACGGACCAAGAGCCTTGCATCGCGTCCTCTCGCTTCATCGGCGTCGTCGTCCTCTTTGCCGGGGCCGCTCACACGACCTTCTCTTCCACCGCAACGGGACTTATCGCCCGATGCACCCGTCTATGCTCGCAGATCTGCTTCAACGCCACCAACAGCCATTGCACTCCAGATGCCTACACGGCGCCACAAGAGAGGTGGTACTTTATATCTCCTCAACTTTTTGATCTCAACCAGAAAATAGATCGTAACTTGGTTACTGTACTTTCTTTTCAGCTCTGAGAATTTAGTTCTTAGTTCAAAGCAAACACTGGATGCTAAATAACATTTCTCCGGGTTGCAGCTTTAAATCTGCCATGGCACAGTCATAATAGGGATTAATTGATCATGCTTAGGGTTTAATTGATCATGTTGGTTCCATGGTGGTTTTTTTAATAGAAATTGGAGGGGAAACCCTCTTTTGCTCAAAAAAATGCTAGCAGAAGAACACTCGGGTGTGTGTCTCTACAGGGTGCCCACGGTGGGCCGCGGCCCACCCTTGGATTTTGGGTCGGCCCAAGCTCCGATTCCCCTCTATTCTGTTGTGTGCTTCCGATCTCTACTTGCCCCCAGCCACCTGCCTCGCCGGCGACTTGCTGTCCCCGGACGGCATGACTCTAGGAGGAGACGCCAGACTAACAGGAGGTTAGGAGCCGCTCGTCCAACAGCGTCACCGCTGCCTGGGCATGCCACTGTGCCTACCTTCCCAGTCCGTTCAGGGCTCAGGCGTGCAGCACCCACTAAGCCAACCCGATTTATCCTGAGATACGTCCTCAACACTCAGCAGCCACTCCTCATCACCCATTTTCTAATTGATTCATTACTCATTAGGCAGGACTATCATTAGGGTTTGTTTTGTGCTGAGTGCTACCTACACTTAATGGTTCATATGTATTTCAGTAATCTTTAGTACCTGTAAAGTTCACATGGTTTCAAAATTCCGGCCCTAGGAACAGACACTAGTCATTTTGGATTGTTGGTCGTAGTGACATTGACCCAGATTACTACTGCAGGCCAGGTTTGTTGACAATTTTTCTTGTCTTTCTTACTCATTCAATATGATATCCAATTATTCATGTCGATTAGGTGCAAACAATAAGTGCTAGACAAACATCTTGATTCAGATTTTGGACGGTCTCTTACTGCAGTTACAATTCTGCATACTTGTCCTAGTAAGCTCACAAGTAAATGATTGATTCACTACATCTATGCTTGCCTTGTCATATCTGTTGTCAATATTCTTTTAGGGTGGACCACCCTGTTTCAAAATACTGGGACCGTAGACATGAGTGAATAGTATTTCTCTGTGTGATCTCTTCCATCATGTGTGGGCAACGAACATTGCATTGTATAGAAAGAAAGTGTCATTTCTAGCTTTTACAAAGACTACAATCTTTCACATGGAATACAATCTACCTACTTGCTATGTGTCGCACTACCAGCACTCCACCCTTGAAGATAAACATTATGCCACTCATAATTCCTTAGTTTATTTGTTCAAATACGAATTTGATATGATTCTAATGTTCCTACTTTAGTTTTGAAATGTGTGTCTGCCTGTTATAGAGACATAAGAGGTTTGTATTTCTGTGTGGTCTGGTCAGCACGGTTGGGGGTGAACTTTGCATATGCAGGGGTTTATAGGGAGACAATCTTCGAGTTGAATCCGTAATGCATTCCATAGATAATCTGACTACTTTTATGTTTTCATGAATCTCAGATTCTGAATAGCATCATAATGATTATGAGCTTGTGCGCATGAAAAGAATGAAGCAGAACAATGCCATGGCTGTCAAACTTGTCATTAAGGGACTGAAATCAAGTCTGGATGCAATGCAATGCAAACGCTCTCCACCTACAGATTCATGCTCAAAATATGATCCTAATAGTGATTTTGAGCTAGAGGGAGACCTAAGTCAATGTAGCTCCCTAGTGGAGGAGTCAAAGGCAGATGCCCTATCTTATTCACCCATCAAGGTGCTTGCTCTAACTTTCCAAGGTTATATTGGTCGCACATATCTTGCAACTGATGCTTTGCATTGCTTCTACTTTGTTGCACTGCCATTAGCTTAGTTTACACATCGTGTATGTGAATACGCCCTGCCTATCCATTTTCAGTACATATTCCATCTGTCATCATACCATATTTATCCATTCAAATGTTGTTCTTGTGTATAAGACGTTCAAAAGTAAGAGGGCGATTGATGATCGCAGAGGAGCACGAGCAAAGTATTTATAAAACTTAGTGACACCTGATAAATCAAATAGCCCATTAGGTGTAGTTGCAATATCACCTGACCCACAAAACACCCTGACTCTAGCAGACTCTAGCCCTACTACACTGGTCATTTTTGATGCCTCAACTCAGCAGACCCCAACTGCAGCAAACAGTATGATGATGCCAGTTGACATAGCACCAGCTCTACGACGCAAAACACCCATTCCAGCAAAGAGTACACCAAATCCAATTGCCAAATCCCTTTTCAAACCAGAGAGAGCCCCAATTGCAGCAAATAGGACCCCTGTTCCATTTCTTCCCAGTTTAGAAGACGAAGCTTATATTGTTGTCAGGAACTTTGTGGGCATCTTTCCTTCATGGAAAGATTATACCACAGACACAGAACAATTTCCAGTCTTCCTCCGTAACTTATGCGTAAGTAATGTACTAATGTTATTGATGGTAATTACTTCATATGTTTCTGCTGACAGAAGACACAAGATTTCATTCTTTTAAATAGGCGAGGACCAAACTGGATTCTCAAGACGAGCAAGGGTTGGTTGCGCTTTTCAAGCACTCGTTGATGAAGTATCGTTCCTACCTGAGGCAAGCGCACTTCGATGACAAGCCTCTAAACAAAATTTCTGTAAAGTCTCCGATGCTACATTTATCAGACAGTGACTGGAATAATCCTATTACACATTGGTCTCATCTGCAGCGTAAGGTACTGTCTATGATATCACATCACAATTTGAACTACATTTCTGCATTTTCCTTAATGTCTCACTTGTACGAAAACTGTTAGCAGAAGAACACTCATTCTCAAGGGACCACGGAATCTCGCAACTATACTGCACACTGCATTGCTCTTGTGAGTACCTCTTGCCCTGTATGACCATACTTACTTTCATTGCTGTTTGATTATGTAGCATCACTACACATGTTAGCCTTGTTATCGTCCATTTGGTGGACATTATAAGATCCGTATGGACTCTTACATAAATTTAGAATCAACCCAATGCTTTTGAAGAGGTTTAGCTCTGCAGTCCTCTTGTAAGGACTGAACGTCGTCTATCATTGTACTTACATTAACAGCTACTCCCTCCGTCCCATAATATAAGAACGTTTTGTACAGCACACGAGTGTTCAAAACACTCTTGTATTATGGGAAGAGGGAATGGTTCATTGTGTAGCATTCTGCATCTTATATCCCTCGCCCACCATTTACTAAAAAATATCAGATCTATATTTAATCTTACCAAAAAGTTGGATAAATAGACAATGTCAGTGTAGAAGTGTAGCCCATTTCTCTTGTCAGTACATTTTGTCCTGTAACGCTTGTACTTCCAGGGATTGGTAGTTGATTATGTAGCATCAATCCGCATCTTATCTTCATTATCCTCTATCCCTTCCAGTATTATCATATCTATAATTACTCTCTACACTACTGTAGGATGCTGCTAATGCGACACTACGATCAGAGACCCTTCGAGAAACTGTGTGCGATGCCATAATCGCAAACGGTGTTGTATGAAAACCGTCAAAAAAGGTGAAAACGTTTGCGATGGAGGATGTATCAAACACGATTCAGATTTATGTTGCGTGTGCGATCCAGGGCATACGGTTCAGTCCAATGAATTGTTTGCGATGAGGCGGAACAAAAGAAACGGGCAGCCTGATGAAGGCGTGTGCGATATAGAGCATACGTATCACTCGGATGAACTATTTGTGATTAGGCAACACAAAAGAAACGGGTAGCCAGATGAAGGTGTGTGCAATATACAGCATACGGTTCACTCGGATGAACTGTTTGTGATTATGCAACACAAAAGAAACGGTCAACCAGATCAAGGTTTGTGTGATTGAGGGCATACGCTTCAGAAGGATTAACTGTTTGCGATTAGGCAACAGAACAGAAATGGGTAAGCCAGATCAAAGTGTCTGCGATTGATGGCATACACTTCACATGGATGAACTGTTTGCGATTAGCCACAACAAACTGAAATAGTTAGATAGATCAACGTGTGTGCGCTAGATGGGCACACCCATTCTAATTAGAAGACGTGTGCTGACATTGCCTATTGCGGTGAACCCTATGGTGCAAACGCCACGTACGCGGCCGAGAAGGCGTACGTGGCCACGTTATGCCTTTCGGAAATAGTGCCGCACTTATAACCGTTAGTAAATTTTGAGCATGCGTCCCGTCACATTCCAAATTGCAAACCTGTTCACACCGATCAAAACCTAAACGGTTTCACACTTAGGAGCGTATTACTACGCGGTTATAAATGTCCAAGATGACTGCACATTCCTCCTCAACTCCTCATCCACAAAAAGTCAAAACAAACAAGTCATTCATCATCGGCCCCTTGCGTCCGCCATGGCCAGCATGAGTTCTAGGTCGAGAGATTGCCACCAGGGAGAGGTGAGCCTGGAAGCGGGAGCACGAGAGATGTCCCGCCTCGCCACGATAGCAGCCAACATGTCCCGCCGCACAGCCGTAGTAGCAAAGAGCTCCCGCTGCGCCACCGAAGCAGCACAAAGGACCCGTCACGCCGTTGATGCAGCAGACTGGTCCAGCCACACCACAGAAGTAGAAGAGATGTCCAGCCGCACCACGAATGCAGCAGAGATGTTATCCCTTCTGCGGCGGTCTGGGAAAATGCCTTGCGGGCAGGTGAGGACTCTTACAGGCGCATGCGTGCCCTCGTCCATAGGCAGATGGATCGGATCTCCAGGTGGGCGAGGTTGCAGGATGACCTGCAAGCCTCGTTTGAACAGTCTATCGACGTCATCCGGCAACTAAATGAGAGCAATGCGAAGCTCTGGGCCGAGCGTGACCTACTGAGGGCGAAGATCGTCGGAAGTGCGGAGCAGCAGGAGCAGACCACTGCCTTGTTGAAGAGGAGCGGCGTCATCGTTGAGCAACTTATGGACGAGAATAACAAGCTATGCATCGAGCGTAGAAGGCTGGTGGAGGAATCCTTGGATGCTCTCAAGCAGCATCTTGAGGACAAGAAAGAGCTCGTCACCACTCGCCACAAAGACTAGTTCCCGTGGCCTGCAGCAAGGCATCAAGAAAGTAGAGTTCAGCGAGCCAGATCATTGTCTTCCTTCTTCTATTGCCCTTGTGTATTTCGGGCATTGCCGCATGTGGCTTTTTTTAATTATGTTTCTAAATATGTAAGACAATAATTATCCACTGTCATCGTCCTTATATTCATCATGCTTGCTATAAGTCGCAGTCGATGCTATATAGTCCGTTGGATCTTACATCAAGATCCGTGCAAAACTTTCTTTTCACATTTTCATTTTTCTCTCTTAAATCTTAGTCCATTGAGACATATAGCCACGCCATAGAACAGGTGCTCAGGCGCCATTAACAAAGACGTTGGGAGGGAGGTGCGCGGCGGGTAGCGGTCAAATGGCTCTCCTCCCGATGAGCACGCGCAGGGTCTGATCGAACGCCTCCCGTACTCAAATAGCTACCCCGCACGGTACCTCCTAGCCAATAAAAAAGGGGACGCGTGGCCGCACGTGATTGGTAAGTCGAACGCCCACGATTTCAATAATACTTGTGTTTCCGATTTGTAACATGACAACACTTGTTCCAAAATGACTTTGTTGATTGTTAATGTGTGGGCCTTCGCAAATCGGAGAGAAAAATTACCACAACATGTTGGTGCCATGTAATGAGACCATGCCAAGTTTCATGATTTTCAGGCGTGTTTTGTAATTACAGGAATTAAAAAAAACAAGTTTCTCAATCTTTCCGGCCGAGCCACGACGCCCAGATGTTTAAATTTCACTCCCATCTCTTGCATGGGACCTAGAAATTCACCCAAGGACACACATGTGATTTTTCAAACGACTTTGGTGCACTGGAGCATGTGCTTGTAGTTCAAATTTTAATTATGCACATTAAATGCCTAGAAACTCAATTAATGTATAAAAAAGGCGAGACAAGCCTGAATAATTCCGAAATTTAGCACCGTACTTCTATTTGGTCTAATCTGGCTGTGTAAAAAAATAAGGCGGGAGAAGGCAGTGTACGTATGTCGTTTCGCACACGGAGGTGACAAGTTCCCTCTCGGAAGCACGAGCCTTCTTGAGGGAAGCTCCGGTTTGCAAGAAGCTTAGACCAAAGCTTGTTCCAATTCGGCCAAAAACATTACCGCAGCATGTTCGTGCCATGTCATGACACCATGCCAAGTTTCATGATTTTCATGCATGTTTTGGAATTACAGGAATTAAAAAACCAAGTTTCTCAATCTTTCCGGCCAAGCCACGATGCCCAGATGTTTGAATTTCACTCTCATCTCTTGCATGGGACCTAGAAATTACCCAAGGACACACATGTGGTTTTTCAAACAACTTTGGTGCACTGGAGCCTGTGCTTGTAGTTCAAATTTGAATTATGCACATTAAATGCCTAGAAACTCAATTAATGTATAAAAAAGGCGAAATGAGCGTGAATAATTCCGAAATTTAGCACAGTACTTCTATTTGGTCTAATCTGGCTGTGTAAAAAAATAAGGCGGGAGAAGGCAGTGTACGTATGTCGTTTCGCACACGGAGGTGACATGTTCCCTCTCGGAACCATGAGCCTTCTTGAGGGAAGCTCCGGTTTGCAAGAAGCTTAGACCAAAGCTTGTCCCAATTCGGCCAAAAAAATTACCGCAACATGTTCGTGCCATGTCATGACACCATGCCAAGTTTCATGATTTTCAGGCGTGTTTTGGAATTACAGGAATTAAAAAACCAAGTTTCTCAATCTATCCGGCCGAGCCACGACGCCCAGATGTTTGAATTTCACTCCCATCTCTTGCATGGGACCTAGAAATTCACCCAAGGACACACATGTGATTTTTCAAACAACTATGGTGCACTGGAGCACGTGCTTGTAGTTCAAATTTGAATTATGCACATTAAATGTCCAGAAACTCCATTAATGTATAAAAAAGGCCAAACGAACACGGAATAATTCCAAAATTTAGCACGATACTTCTATTTGGTCTAATCTGCCTGTGTAAAAAAATTAAGGCGGGAGAAGGCGGTGTACGTATGTCGTTTCGCACACGGAGGTGACATGTTCCCTCTCGGAACCAGGAGCCTTCTTGAGGGAAGCTCCGGTTTGCAACAAGCTTACACCAAAGCTTGTCCCAATTTAGCCAAAAAAATTACTGCAGCATGTTGGTGCCATGTCATGACACCATGCCAAGTTTCATGATTTTCATCCATGTTTTGGATTTACAGGAATTAAAAAACCAAGTTTCTCAATCATTCCGGCTGAGCCACGACACCCAGATGTTTGAATTTTATTCCCATCTCTTGCATGGGACCTATAAATTCACCCAAAGACACACATGTGATTTTTCAGCAAACTCTGGTGCATTGGAGCATGTGCTTGCAGTTCAAATTTGAATTGTGCACATTAAATGCCCAGAAACTCAATTAATGCATAAAAATGCCAAACGAACCCGGAATAATTCTAAATTTAAACACAACACTCATGTACTAGTTGCATGTTCATTGTACGTAAATGTTCTAGCAATTCAAACACCATCCTTTCCCTCTGTAACACCATTTTGTCTTTCAAAACATAATGCAAAAAATCAGGTATACCAAAAATAGTTTGCTAGAAAGAATCGTGTGGGATGCGATATAAAATATCTTGGCGCACCGTCTTGTCTGGCTTATGCAGGAAGCTTCGTCATCTATAGTCCACCGCCTCCACTTGAACCACACTTGCGCGCCAGTTTCTCGCGGCACTGAGCAAAAAAATTTTGCCACCGCGGAAATATCTATCTCCCTGCCCCCACCCTTCTACCAAAAGCCACATTTCCACTGTTCCTCCTTGCTTTCCAAGTTCAAACCTTCACTAATGCTCACTGGCAGCTCAGCCTCCTCGCCGGCGACCCTTCTTCTTGTAGCGCTGCCTCCTCGCCGGCTACCCTTCTTCTTGCAGCGCCGCCTCCTCGCCGGTGACCCTTCTTCTTGCAGCGCCGCCTCCTCACCGGCAACCCTTCTTCTTGTTGCGCGGCCTCCTTGCCGCCGACCCTTCTTCTTGCTGTGTGGCCTCGTCAATATGGTCAGGTAATCCACACCCCACCCACCATCCTCCTCCTTTCCCGTCCCACATGCCCCGACTGACAGAGCGACACCTTCCACCGAAATCACTGCCCCCTCCTCCAATTAAGTGCCGCCCACAGCCATTTTACATGCAGTATAACATGGAGCTGAGTACCATGCGGCCGCACGCGTGAACGAGGTCGCTATGGATGACATGCGTGTCGACCGCCATATCTTGGAGGAGCACCTTGTCTTTGAGGCCACCGTCGACACCGTTGTGTGGTTGTCTACTTTAAAATATAGTTCGTGATATTTTCTTGAGGCCACCACCAGTGCCTTCTAGTGATTCCTCTGTAATGTTAATATGCAATCTGATGTTCAGTTAACAGTTTGGTCCTCTGAAATTTAATGTTCAGTTAACATTTTGGTCGAACAATTGCTACATTTCGTAGTACTGTTCTCAAGCATTCTTTGTTTTTTAACTGTCTTATCTTCTAGTACATGTTTCTATTCTGCAATGTCGTGCTCAGTTAACTATTTTGGTTCATTTGGTCTGCTGTCCATTTAACTGTTTGGTTTAGTTCTACAATTTGATTTTCATTTACTATGGGTACAATTTTGTATTGTTATGCATGTGACACTAATCGAATTTGGTTGTACTCAATACATATTCTATTGACACTGTGGCAACTCTCAGTTAACCTGATCAAGATCTTCCTTATGTGTGGTGCAGGGAAACAATGGGAGACACTGCGGTTCACCATCGAGGTTTGTTCAAGCGGGGTCCTCTGGCTAATAGCACATTACTGTGTAGTTGCATGAATCATTCTAATATTTAGGTTTCTTACAATTTGGTCTTGCACATGTAGGTCCTGTTGTCAGAGGCTTAGACCCACTGTTCGACCCATTTTGCATACGGGGAAATGAGATGTCCATGAATATCAGTCAAGTCAAGAAACTCGGAATGATTGTTAGGATGAAGAAACTTGCGACGAATAACAGCAAGATCTTTGTTTGCACAATGAAGAAGACATCGGTCAACTATAGGATGGTACCAACTCTTTTACCTTGTTTTTACCCCTCGCGTCATTTCGAAATTTACAATAGAGATTTATGCATAGCTTTTTTCAGTACTTTTCAAAGCAGTTCACCGATGATTACCTCTCAAACCACCCGCATGCTCAAGAGGCGAGGAAGGTATTCATTCAACACCCACGGTACAATATTGAAGTCTTGCTGAAGAGGATGAAGGTTGGGCGGGCAATTATCCATAGCCACTAGCCTAAAGTTGCAAGGACATTCAACATCACTGAAGGCTCAATATTTGCCTTCTGCTTCTGTAGTTTCCTAGATGAGATTCATCTGTCTATTTACCATGTATGATGCTACTTTCCAAAGGTTTTTGATGCTGCATGTGAAACTTGGTGTTGTTTTGTAGTGGCATAACTAAGTGCCGAAGCTATCTGATGTAATTCGATTATGAAATCCTGGTTGCTTTTATACAGATATGAAATATCTGGCGTGTTTTATGAGAAATATCAGTTTGATTAGTACATGGATTATCAATAATGGGCTAATTACCCTGCTTATTGGGGTTTTTTATTGCAAACGGTTACTCAGATAGCACTGTGGGCGATGAACTCAAATAACCTGCACGGTTTCTAGAAAGTAGGCGTGTTCGATCAACTAACAATCACACACGCCTTCCGGGAGCGAATTGTTTGCGTTAGGCCACCTTGCACACATGTTTCCACAGAAAGAACTGTGTGGGTTGTACATACCTACGGAAATGATTTTCTGGGATTCACCGTGTGGGATGTACATACCTACGGAAATGATTTCTGGGATTCACCGTGTGGGATGAACATACCTACGGAAATGATTTCTGGGATTCACCGTGTGGGATGTACATACCTACGGAAATGATTGGGTTTACATGCCTCGCCCGATTGCACACGGCCCCAGCCTGGGTCCCACCAGGGCCTATCCCCGATGATTTCTGGGTCGTGTGGGAAGGACCCCCCTATCACCCACACTCACTTGGCGACGGTTCCAAATGCCGTGGCGGAAAGGGGTTTTAAACCGTTTGTTTAGGACGTCATTGTACCAATGCTACAAAATGTAGAGTACAGGCAATGCTTATGAAGAAGATTCAGTGCTAAAATTCTTGAGTTATCCTTCCCTTGACATGGAGAAGGGCATTATAAAGCCGGTGTTAACTGTTAATGTAAGTCAGTCCTTCTAAAGCCTTTATCCTCAACTGCAATTTATTTGCTCATACTCCCTATCATTTACTGCTGTTTAGTTTGTCGATTCTATCAAAATGCATGTTCGAAAGAACCGTAAGTTCCAAGTTTTACTTGTAAAACCAAATTCCTTATTCATACCATGCACATTACTCAATACTCCCTATATGTATGCTTGTTTTTGTGGATCTATAATCCAGTGTGTGGTGAAGCAGCCCACATTTGCACCTTGTCATCTCCTGTTTTATCTTACTGATGTGGCTGATGATATGAACAACATGCCATGCACATTAACCAAAATAGATACAATGATTGTCTTTGCCCTTCATCTATGCTTGTTATGTTGACATGGTAATCCAGTAGTGTGGGGAAGCTCCCCGCATTATGAACAATGCCAAATTATGCTATTGATATTTTGAACTTACTCTTTATTTTCTAATTTCAAATTGGATGGAATTGACAACACAGTTATCATCTTTGTTTATACACGTGCAAAACCTGGCATCTCTCTGCTTGTTTCAGGGTGATATGCCTGATGGCATGAACAAGTCTGCTGAAGGTTGTGAGACAAACCCAACATATATTGCAGCAAAGAAGGCAAAACATCTTGAATATAGCGAGACAACCCCAAAGTCTTGTCTTGATGAAGTGTTAAAGTTACTTGAGACTAGCAGTCAGACAAGCTCATAGAATTCGTTGTCTGAATCAGTTCGACTTCTTCATTCCCAAGTTCTAGCATAAAGGCATTCTGCAACTCAACTTCGACGTGAAGTCCTATCTCTAAGAAAGATTGCGGAGAACACCAATGAGAACCTCATTGCTAAACAGCTACACCTGGAAGCTATGACCGACATGCCAGGCCGGTCTCACAGCCTTGCTCCGTAGCTTGCGCAATAGTTCCCGCGGAAGCCTTACCTTTCTTGAATTGTCTTAGAAGTGGTCTCGGTTTATTATTATTTTGTTACGTTGCAATGGTGCCTAGTTTTTGTAATATGCTTCTTCGTTGCACTTTATGATCACTAGTGGCAAACTTCAATGCCCAGTGGATGTAATATACCATAAATCCTTTATTGTATAGTGTAGGTTTATTCTAAGTTACTATGCTATAATTTCTTTATTGTATAGAGTAGGTTTGTTCTTAATTCCTACTAGTTACTGCCATCATTCGCTATCTGGAAAAAAATCTGATGTAGTCGACCGGGCCGAAACATTCACCTCTAACGGGCCTGGTTTTTAGCGGGCCACAATTGGGTCGGCCTGCATCTTTCTTGGGCACGAATGGCCATTTGGGCCTTCACACTTTGCGCGAGGCCCACAATTTACTCTGGCCAATATTCGGCCCAAATTTTAGTTGGGCCTTTTGTGGACCCAACGCTTAGTTTGGCCCATGTAGCATTGGCCCATTAACAGGCAAAATATTCCGCTGGCCTGTTATGGCCCAGAAGAAACCATGGACCTTTAGCAAGCCGAAATGCATGTTGGGCCTCAATTTTCACTAGTCGTCGATAGGCCTTCAGCAGGCTGAAATGTAGACTGGGCCTTTTTCGGCCCAGTTATATGATGGGCCGTTACCAGGCTGAAACATATCTCAGGCCTTAGTTGGCCCATTGATATCATGGGCCTTTAATAGGCCGAAAGCTTAATACAGGCATCAACGGGCCGAATTATACGAGAGGCCTTTAACATGCCCAAAGTCACGTTGGGCTGAACTGTTGCCACCTTTATCACGGGCCATTAGTGGGTCGGGTGTCGCGTCGGACCATATATGGCACATGGGCAGCACGGGTCATTCCCAGGCCGAAAGACACACCGGGCTGAAATGGGCCCATGTCTACATCGGGCCTCAAACAGGGCGAAAGTCACTGGGCTATAATTCGGCCCAGATGTTCGGTGAACAATTAACGGGCCAGATCTGGCTTCAGGCCGTAAATGGGCCTTTATGAAACAGGTCGTTATTGGGCGGGCCCACTAGTACATGAGTAAGTGCTACGGGCCTTTGACTGGGCCGGTCTTTTTAACCTATATGGGCCTCTGTTGGGCCGTGCCACATGTCGATGTATCATAGGCGCCTCATGTCCAATGAATGGATGACATCTGTCCCAACGGTTAGCCAACACGTGTTTCCTCTGGCCAATGAGAATTTTACACGTGGAAAATCCTCATTGGTCCTGGCTGTTAGCGGGTTATCGGATCCAAAACCGGACCCGATAGCTTAACGGCGACCCATTACGATGGATGCCACGAGTCGGTCACCCTTGACAAAAGCACTTCCATGACGCGACTTTATAGTCATGGAAGTGGACACTTCCGTGATGATAATTTTTTTAATGTCATGGAACACTTCTACGACAGCACAGGTATGACTATCTTGATTCTGTCATAAAATTGTCATGGATGTACATGCATGACAGAAAACGTGACCTATTGTGACAAACACGTATCATCATGGAAGTGTATTTTTTTTGTAGTGTTGCCTCCCGGTCTCGAGAATATCTACTGCCTCGTAATCTCGAAAGTATCTACCGCATGGAAGATTTTAATGTTTGATAGCACATGATTAGTATGTGCGGACCGTGTGCGATGTCTGTTACTCCCGCTCTGCTTCAGTCCCTTGATTCAAATTTTCAGTAGCGCCGGGACCCGGCATTTTACTCCCGCCTCTGCATCCCTCGCAATCTCAAAAATATCTGCTCGCCCTTGATCCAAATTTTCAGTAGCCCCGCCTTGTTATTCCTGCCTAGTAAAATTTCCAGTTGTCGCGGTCTTTCCTCAAACACCACCTTGCCCCCTGTCGGTGTCAAAATCGGCCGATCTCAGGTAGGGGGTCCCGAACTGTGTGTTTGAGGATCGAAGGTTGAAAGGATCGAGAAGAGGTGTCTAGAGGGGGGTGATTAGACACTAAGTGCCAAAAGTTGCAGTTTTTAATATTCTTAAGTTTAAGTGGAGTTTAAGCACAAGTTTAACAAACACAATACATATCAAGCAAGCATGCAATGAGTATATGAGCAGCGGAAAGTAAGGCATGCAACTTGCAAGAATGTAAAGGGAAGGGTTTGGAGTATTCAAACGCAATTTGAGACACGGATGTTTTTGTCGTGGTTCCGATAGGTGGTGCTATCGTACATCCACGTTGATGGAGACTTTAACCCACGGAGGGTAACGGTTGCGCGAGTCCACGGAGGGCTCCACCCACAAAGGGTCCACGAAGAAGCAACCTTGTCTATTCCATCACGGTCGTCGCCCACGAAGGACTTTCCTCACTAGCGGTAGATCTTCACGAAGTAGGCGATCTCCTTGCCCTTACAAACTCCTTGGTTCAACTCCACAATCTTGTCGGAGGCTCCCAAGTGACACCTAGCCAATCTAGGAGACACCACTCTCCAAGAAGTAACAAATGGTGTGTTGATGATGAACTCCTTGCTCTTGTGCTTCAAATGATAGTCTCCCCAACACTCAACTCTCTCTCATAGGATTTGGATTTGGTGGAAAGAAGATTTGAGTGGAAAGCAACTTGGGAAATGCTAGAGATCAAGATTCATATGGTTGGAATGGAATATCTTGACCTCAACACAAGTGTAGGTGGTTCTCTCTCAGAAAATGTGTATTGGAAGTGTAGGTATGTTCTGATGGCTCTCTCCACGAATGAAGAGTGGGTGGAGGGGTATATATAGCCTCCACACAAAATCTAACCATTACACACAATTTGCCAAACTCGGTGGGACCGAATGGTTAAACTCGGTCGGACCGATTCAGCAAACCTAGTGACCGTTAGGATTTTCGGTGGGACTGAGATGCAACTCGGAAGGACCGATATGGTTAGGGTTAGGGCATAATGTAATCTCGGTGTGACCGATTACACAAACTTGGTGGGACCGATTTTGGTAATAAGCTAACCAGAGAGTTGGTCAGGCAAACTCGGTGGGACCGATTCGCTCATCTCGGTGAGACCGAAATGTTACAAAAGGGAAACAGAGAGTTTACATTGCAATCTCGGTGGGACCGATCGCTCATCTTGGTAAGACCGAAACGTTAAGAAGGGAAACAGAGAGATTACAATCCCATCTCGGTGAGACCGAGATCCCTATCGGTGAAACCGATTTGCTAGGGTTTGTGGCAGTGGCTATTACATCTGAAACTTGGTGGCGCCGGATAGATAGAATCGGTGGGGCCGAGTTTGACTTTTGGTTTAGGTAATATGTGGATGTGGGAAGGTAGTTGAGGGTTCTGGAGCATATCACTAAGCACTTTGAGCAAGCAAGCCATTAAGCAACACCTCATCCCCTCTTGATAGTATTGGCTTTTCCTATAGACTCAATGTGATCTTGGATCACTAAAATAGAAAATGTAGAGTCTTGATCTTGAAGCTTGAGCCAATCCTTTGTCCTTAGCATCTTGAAGGGGTTCCACATCCTCTAGTCCATGCCACTCCATTGTTGAACTTATCTGAAACATACTAGGTAAAAGTGTTAGTCCAACAAGAGATATGTTGACATTAATTACCAAAACCACCCAGGGAGCACTTGTGCTTTCAATCTCCCCCTTTTTGGTAATTGATGACAACATAAATCAAAGCTTTAGATAAAGATATAGAGAATAGCAAGTAAAGCTTTGGAAAGACATGTAACATGCATAGGCTCCCCCTACATGTATGCAATCATGTGAATATTGAATATAGGAGCATGTGAATGCGTAAACATGACAGAGTAAGCAATGTGTTGCATGTATCTTGGCTATATGCATCAGAGCAAATGATGTGAATGTGAGAAATGTACATCAGCAAGAACTTCTCATTCACATGACTGTGATGTATATACTTACCTTGTGGTCTTGAGTTGGCTTAGGATGGGATGAACCTGCGCAAACAAGGTTAAATAACACAGATACACCTACTGACCAGAGCAAGCAAGAGAAACCACAAGAGAACCAAGACTGGGATGACATGTAGAGTGAGTACTAAGTACCACATTGGATATAGACATGTCCCCAAAGGTAAAGATATGCAATAAAATCAGAGATTTCCTTCCCTTAGATGTCTTGCTCCCCCTGAATCTGCATGGGATATTGGGAGAAGATAGGGAACAGAAAATCAGAGCAACAAAAAAAGTAACAATAGAGCTTGAGCTAAAGCAAGCAACCAAACATGTCTTTCCCCTCTTAAAGACATGTGACATCTCTCCTCTTGAACACCAAGCATCTGGGGTCTTTGATGATATTACTTTCTCCTAGTTGAGAAACTCTCTCCCCCTGAGTATTCTCTCTTTCTCCCCCTATAGGAAGGATTAAGCTTTGATGTGATCTCTCTCTCCCCCTTTGACATCAATTTCCAAGAAGGGATCTTCTGGACATGTGATACAAATGGGTTGGTCCTCGAGTCACAGAGCAAAGCAGCATGTCTAATATGATGCTGGTAGAGGACAAGAATCATTGAGTGGAGCTGGAGCAAACAGAAATCAGGAATAAGTGGCAAGTTGGTTTTCCTATGGTGGAATCGGTTACTCCGAGTTGTGTGCTTCGGTTGCACCGAAAGATTTCGGTTGGGCCGAAGAGAACAAACCGGTGTGACCGAGTTCATTAGAGTGAAACCACTTGTCACCTCAGCTCACTAGACAAGTAAGATCTCACAAGGATATGCAAGGAATTTATTGAAAGATTTGCAATGAATTGGATGCAGAAAATGCAGAACAAAAAGGAAAGAAAAGAAACTAAAAGTTCTAGATGAAGTTTTTTTTAAAAAAAAAGGAGAAACAAATATGCAAGAGACAAAAGCACGGAGAGACACACGAGAACTTCATCTAGAGATGGTCGGTGACAAAGTCACCTATATTAGAGTATATTGACTTAGGAGTCAAGTGAGAGCACTTGATCATAGGTCATACTCATTGTTTAAGCTCAAAATGGGGTTACCATTTTTCGTTTAAGCCTTTTGATGTATTCACATCTTGTCGAGTTGCTTTGACTCATGACTTGGAGTAAAGCTTCTCTAAGATGGAATAACATACCTTGGGTGGTGGTGTTGATCTTGCTCATGTAGTTGAACTTGTCCGGGTTGCTCAAGGTTGATGTAGTTCATCAAGGGTTGGGAGCACCACTTGGAGTTTGAGTTCATCTACCTACATGGGTTAGCTTTGCAAGGAAGAGCACTTGTCTATCCAAAATGACAATCATGAGACTCAACATAGAATTTGCCAAAGGATATGTTTGAATGGTTTCGTGCTTCCTTGTCTTCAAACACCATTGTGTAGAGACTTGGTGATGTAGAGATTGCTCAAGATGTGAGTGAGTTGCAATCTCATAGATTTAGATTCAACCAAGTACCTACACGGGTTAGATAACATGCAAGGTACAAATATATCCAAGACATATGAATAGCATCATAAGAGAAATATCAAGGATTAGTCATAGGCTCATGCCCCGCATGTATCAAATGGAGTTCCTACTCCAAGTTTGAAGCATCAATGATGTTCAATTCACCTCTCAACCTGCAAAACACTTTCTCATCAAGTGGTTTAGTGAATATATCCGCCAATTGCTTATCGGTGCGAACGTGCTTAAGGTTAATGTCCCCTTTTGCAACATGATCTCGAATGAAATGATGACGAACTTCAATATGCTTAGTTCGAGAATGTTTCACGGGATTGTGAGCAATCTTAATAGCACTTTCATTGTCACATAGCAATGGAACATGTTTCACATATATCCCATAATCTTTAAGAGTTTGGGTCATCCAAAGTAATTGAGCACAACATGAACCAGCGGCAGTGTATTCCGCTTCGGCGGTGGATAAGGATACCGAGTTTTGTTTCTTGGAAGACCAAGACACAAGAGATCTACCAAGGAATTGACAAGTACCCGAAGTGGATTTTCTATCAACCTTCTCTCCGGCATAGTCCGAATCGGAGTAGCCAACAAGATCAAAAGAGGACCTCTAGGATACCAAATGCCAAAATTTGGTGTATGGATTAGGTATCTCACTATCCTTTTCACAGCCTTAAGATGACACTCTTTAGGAGCAGCTTGATATCGTGCACACATGCACACACTTAGCATAATATCGGGACGAGAGGCACATAGATATAACAATGAACCAATGATAGAGCGATAAACCTTTTGATCAACCGGTTCACCATCTTTGGTCAAATCAAGATGTCCACTAGTAGGCATGGGTGTAGTCATACCTTTGCATTCTTGCATATTGAACTTCTTGAATAAGTCCTTGGAGAGACAAAGGTACCTTCCTTAGTTTGCTTGATTTGCAAACCGAGAAAGAATTTGAGTTCACTCATCATAGACATCTCAAACTTCTCCGACATTAGCTTTCCAAACTTCTCACTAAAATGAGGGTTAGTTGAACCAAATATGATATCCTCAACCAAATTTGGCACACAAATAGTTCTCCATTAACCCTTTTAGTAAAAAGAGTAGAATCAATTTTACCAATTTCAAAGCCTTTTTCAATAAGGAACTTGGTCAAGCATTTATACCATGCTCTAGGAGCTTGTTTAAGACCATAAAGGGCTTTGTGAAGTTTGTAAACATGATTAGGTTTCTTAGGATTGACGAAGCCGGGAGGTTGCTTAACATAAACTTCCTCCTCAATTTTGCCATTTAGAAAAAGCACTTTTAATGTCCATTTGGTACAAGGTGATATCATGGTGATTACCATAAGCAAGTAAGATGCGAATGGACTCAAGTCTAGCAACGGAAGCATATGTCTCACCATAGTCCATACCTTCAACTTGTGTGTAGCCTTGGGCGACGAGACGTGCTTTGTTGCGAACCACTTGTCCATCTTCATCTTTCTTGTTGCGAAACACCCATTTGGTACCAATGATGGTGTGGTTGTTGTTGGGCTTCTCGACCAATGTCCACACTTGATTTCTCTCAAAGTTGTGTAGCTCTTCATGCATAGCGTTTATCCAGTCCGGATCCTCCAATGCTTCTTCAACCTTCATAGGTTCAATGCTAGAGATGAATGAGTAATGTTCACAAAAGTTAGCTAAACGAGTTTTAGAGCGAGTGATTCTCCCGGTTTGGATATCATTGTAGATTTGCTCGACGAGATGATCCTTAGCAATTCTTGCTCGAACTCGTGAAAGCTTTTGCTTGGGTCGGGGTGGAACATCCTCTTCATCTTGTGCTTCTTCTTGGCCTTCTTCATTGTTGACGTTGTCGTTCTCTTGTCGTGGTGGAGAAGGAGGTTGTTGATGTTCATCTTGGTGCGCTTCCTCATTTTCTTCATCTTGGCGTGTCCCACTTGTGGATGCTTCCGTATCAACTCTTGGTTCACCTTGTCGTGAGGTAGAAGCTTCCACTTGGACGGATGAGGTACTCTCCTTCACTTCTGTTGGACGAATCTTGCCAATGGACAAGTCTTGAATTGCTTCCAAAGGGTCTTTATCTCCTACATCAATTGGCAATTGCTCTACTTGTGAGCCGTTAGATTCATCAAACTTCACATCTACCGTCTCTTCAACCTTTCGGGTGAAATTGTTGTAGACACGGTAAGTGTGAGAGTTTGAGCCATAACCAAGTAGGAAACCTTCATGAGATTTAGGAGCAAATTTAGAACGATGATGCTTATCAAGAATGTAGCACTTTGAGCCGAATACTCGAAAGTATCCAACTTGGGGTTTGTTACTGGTGAGGAGCTCGTATGTCGTCTTGCCGAGTAGCTTGTGAAGATACAAGCGATTTGTCGCATGACAAGCTGTCTCAACCGCTTCCGCCCAAAAGTGCTTTGGCGTTTTGTACTCATCAAGCATCGTTCTTGCCATCTCAATAAGAGTCCGGTTCTTCCTCTCAACAACTCCATTTTGTTGAGGTGTGTACGTAGCCAAGAACTCGTGTGAAATCCCTTCTTCATCAAGAAAGGTGTCCACATTTGCGTTCTTGAACTCCGTTCCGTTGTCGCTCCGAACCTTCTTAATCTTCATGTCAAACTGATTTTGAGCCTTCCTAGCGAAGTTTTTGAAGATCTTTTGGACCTGCGGTTTGTTATCAAGAAAGAACACCCACGTAAATCTTGAAAAATCATCAACTATGACTAGACCAAATGAGTTACCACCGAGACTCTTGTAGGCATTTGGACCAAAGAGATCCATGTGAAGTAGCTCGAGTGGTCTTCTTGTGGTCATGATGTTCTTCGCGCGGTGACTTCCTCCAACTTGTTTCCCTGCTTGACAAGCACTACAAAGTCTATCCTTGTCAAATATGACATCTTTTATTCCAAGGATATGATCACCTTTAATAAGCTTATCAAGATTTCGCATACCAGCATGACCTAGTCTTCTATGCCACAACCAGCCTTTAGAAGATTTGGTAATTAACCAAGTTCTAGGTTGAACCTTTTTAGTGAAATCAACAATGTAAAGATATCCTCTACGTATACCGGTAAAGACCATTTTATGATTGTCTCTACGAAACACTTGGCAATCTACTTCAGTGAATAAGACATTGAAACTGAAATCCGCAAGTCTAGAAACTGAAAGTAAATTGTATCCAAGGGATTCAACGAGCATGACATTTTGTATGGAGCTATCATGTGAGATGGCCACCTTACCAAGGCCAACCACCTTACCCTTTGAATTATCACCAAAAGTGACATATTTTTGAGGGCCGTCGTTTTCAGCAAGCTCACGGAACATATCTTTATCTCCGGTCATATGATCAGTACATCCACTATCAAGGACCCATTCCTTTCCTCCAGCCATGTAGCCGCGAAGATTTGCCATAAGACCAAAATGCCTCATTGCATCATCAAGATCATAGTCACTATCATCATCTTCATCATAGTATCCAACATCATCTTGTGATTGATCAATTCCTAGAGAGGGTAATTCATTAGATAAATGATCATCACAATGGTTACCTTTATGAATTCTAATAGCTTCGGATATGATATCGCTAATGATTCCAACATTTCCTTTAGCATGCATGAGATTGGTAAGCTCAAATAGACAATCACCAAAGCTAGGATAACTAGAGTTCATCTTACTCAAGGCAATAGACTTATGGAGAATTTCGTCTAAATTTTTCAAGGAATAATCTGGAAATTGTTCCTCAAGAAATCTCCATATGGTGTAGGCACACTTGAGAGTAGGCAAACATCTAATCAAGTTTCTAGGCAAGCCTCTAATGATGAGCTCAACAGTTCTAAGATTGTGAATCATGTCAATATCTTCATCTAGGGTAGGGTGCAAAGGATCAACATGAGGTGCACAAGGGCTAGTAATGTACTTGTTCAAATGATATTCATTGAAAATCTCAAGCATTTAATTTTTCCACTCATGAAAATACTCTCCATCAAGAATAGGCACTCTATGTCTAAGACTCCCCAAAGTAGACACATCCATCTTCCTCCAATGGTGTTTAAATCAAGGCAATGGAGACCAATGCTCTGATACCAATTGAAAGGATCGAGAAGAGGTGTCTAGAGGGGGGTGATTAGACACTAAGTGCCAAAAGTTCCAGTTTTTAATATTCTTAAGTTTAAGTGGAGTTTAAGCACAAGTTTAACAAACACAATACATATCAAGCAAGCATGCAATGATTATATGAGCAGCGGAAAGTAAGGCATGAAACTTCCAAGAATGTAAAGGGAAGGGTTTGGAGTATTCAAACGCAATTTGAGACACGGATGTTTTTGTCGTGGTTCTGATAGGTGGTGCTATCGTACATCCACGTTGATGGAGACTTCAACCCACGGAGGGTAACGGTTGCGCGAGTCCACAGAGGGCTCCACCCACGAAGGGTCCACGAAGAAGCAACCTTGTCTATTTCATCACGGTCGTCGCCCACGATGGACTTGCCTCACTAGCGGTAGATCTTCACGAAGTAGGCGATCTCCTTGCCCTTACAAACTCCTTGGTTCAACTCCACAATCTTGTCGGAGGCTCCCAAGTGACACCTAGCCAATCTAGGAGACACCACTCTCCAAGAAGTAACAAATGGTGTGTTGATGATGAACTCCTTGCTCTTGTGCTTCAAATGATAGTCTCCCCAAGACTCAACTCTCTCTCACAGGATTTGGATTTGGTGGAAAGAAGATTTGAGTGGAAAGCAACTTGGGAAAGGCTAGAGATCAAGATTCATATGGTTGGAATGGAATATCTTGACCTCAACACAAGTGTAGGTGGTTCTCTCTCAGAAAATGTGTATTGGAAGAGTAGGTATGTTCTGATGGCTCTCTCCACGAATGAAGATTGGGTGGAGGGGTATATATAGCCTCCACACAAAATCTAACCGTTACACACAATTTGCCAAACTCAGTGGGACCAAATGGTTAACCTCGGTCGGACCGATTCAGCAAACCTAGTGACCGTTAGGATTTTCAATGGGACTGAGATGCAACTCGGTAGGACCGATATGGTTAGGGTTAGGGCATAACGTAATCTCGGTGTGACTGATTACACAAACTCGGTGGGACCGATTTTGGTAATAAGCTAACCAGAGAGTTGGTCAGGCAAACTCGGTGGGACCGATTCGCTCATCTCGGTGAGACCGAAATGTTACAAAAGGGAAACAGAGAGTTTACATTGCAATCTCGGTGGGACCGATCGCTCATCTTAGTAAGACCGAAACGTTACGAAGGGAAACAGAGAGATTACAATCCCATCTCGGTGAGACCGAGATCCCTATCGGTGAAACCGATTTGCTAGGGTTTGTGGCAGTGGCTATGACATCTAAAACTCGGTGGCGCTGGATAGATAGAATCGGTGGGCCGAGTTTGACTTTTGGTTTAGGTCATATGTGGATGTGGGAAGGTAGTTGAGGGTTTTGGAGCATATCACTAAGCACTTTGAGGAAGCAAGCCATTAAGCAACACCTCATCCCCTCTTGATAGTATTGGCTTTTCCTATAGACTCAATGTGATATTGGATCACTAAAATAGAAAATGTAGAGTCTTGATCTTGAAGCTTGAGCCAATCCTTTGTCCTCAGCATCTTGAAGGGGTTCCACATCCTCTAGTCGATGCCACTCCATTGTTGAACTTATCTGAAACATACTAGGTAAAAGTGTTAGTCCAACAAGAGATATGTTGACATTAATTATCAAAACCACCCAGGGAGCACTTGTGCTTTCAAAGGTAACATGAGGCAAGGGACACAATGTTTACCCAGGTTTGGGCCCTCTTGATGGAGGTAATACCCTACTTCCTGCTTGATTGACTTTGATGAGTATAGGGGTTACAAGAATTGATCTACCTCGAGATCGTAATGGCTAAACCCTAGATGTCTAGCATGTATGATTGTGATCGTCTCTACAGACTAAACCCTCCAGTTTATATAGACACCGGAGGGGCGTAGGGTTATACAGAGTCGGTATACAGAGAAAGGAATTTTCATATCTGAACGCCAAGCTTGCCATCCACGCAAAGGAGAGTCCTATCCGGACACAGGGGGGGAGTCTTTGATACGTCCATTTTGCATCATGCTTTTATATCGATATTTATTGCATTATGGGCTGTTATTTCACATTATGTCACAATGCTTATGGCTATTCTCTCTTATTTTACAAGGTTTACATAAGGAGGGAGAATGTCGGCAGCTGGAATTCTGGCTTGGAAAAGGAGCAAATATTAGAGACCTATTCTGCACAACTCCAGAAGTCCTGAAACTCCACAGAACACCTTATAATAAATAATGAAAAATCCTCGCCAAAGATGAAGACCAGGGGGCCCACACCCTTCTCACGAGGGTGGGGGGCGCCCCCCCTAGGGTGCGCCCCCCTGCCTTGTGGTCCCCCTGGTGGCTCTCCGATGACCATCTTCTCCTATATGAAGTCTTTCATTGAGAAAAAATAAGAAGCAACCTTTCGGGACTAAACTCCGCTGCCACGAGGAGGAACCTTGGCGGATTCAATCTAGAGCTCCGGCAGAGCTGCTTTGCCGGGGAAACTTCCCACCCGGAGGGGGAAATCATCGCCATCGTCATCACCAACGCTCCTCTCATCGGGAGAGGGCAATCTCCATCAACATCTTCATCAGCACCATCTCATCTCAAAACCCTAGTTCAACTCTTGTATCCAATTCTTGTCTCCAAGTCCGGGATTGGTGCTAGTAGGTTGCTAGTAGTGTTAATTACTCCTTGTAGTTGATGCTAGCTGGTTTAATTGGTGGAAGATCATATGTTCAGATCCTATATGCATATTAACACCCCTCTGATTATGAACATGTTTATGCTTTGTGCGTAGTTACGTTTGTTCCTGAGGACAAGGGAGAAGTCTCGCTATTAGTAGTCATGTGAATTTGGTATTCGTTCGATATTTTGATGAGCTGTATGTTGTCTAGCCTCTAGTGGTGTTATGTGAACGTCGACTACATAACACTTCACCATTATTTGGGCCTAGAGGAAGGCATTGGGAAGTAATAAGTAGATGATGGGTTGCTAGAGTGACAGAAGCTTAAACCCTAGTTTATGTGTTGCTTCGTAAGGGGCTGATTTGGATCCATATGTTTCATGCTATGGTTAGGTTTACCTTAATACTTGTTTCGTAGTTGCGGATGCTTGCAATAGAGGTTAATCATAAGTGGGATGCTAGTTCAAGTAAGAACAGCACCCAAGCACTGGTCCACTCATATGTCAAATTATCAAAGTACCGAACGCGAATCATATGAACGTGATGAAAACTAGCTTGACGATATTCCCAAGTGTCCTCGGGAGTGCTTTTCCTTATATAAGAGTTTGTCCAGGCTTGTCCTTTGCTACAAAAAGGATTGGGCCACCTTGCTGTACTTTATTTACTTTTGTTACTTGTTGCTCGTTACAAATTATCTCATCACAAAACTATCTGTTACCACTTATTTCAGTACTTGCAGAGAATACCTTGCTGAAAACCGTTTATCATTTCCTTCTGCTCCTCGTTGGGTTCGACACTCTTACTTATTGAAAGGACTACGATAGATCCCCTATACTTGTGGGTCATTAAGACTCTTTTCTGGCGCCGTTGCCGGGGAGTGAAGCGCCTTTGGTAGGTGGAATTTGGTAAGGAAAATTTTATATAGTGTGCTGAAATTTACTGTCACTTGTTACTATGGAAAGTAATCCTCTGAGGGGCTTGTTCGGGGTATCTTCACCCCGACCAGTAGAGCAAAGAGTTGCTCCTCAACCTACTGAACCTATTGAAAATGAAATTCCTTATGAGTATCCTTCGAGTATAATAGAAAAACTGCTAGCTAATCCTTTTACAGGAGATGGACCAAAGCATCCTGATGAACACCTAATATATGTGGATGAAGTTTGTGGATTGTTTAAGCTTGCAGGTATTCCCGATGATGTTGCTAAGAATAAGGTCTTCCCTTTATCTTTGAAGGGAGACGCATTGACATAGTATAGGCTATGTGATGATATGGGATCATGGAACTATAGAAGATTGAAATTGGAATTCATCAAAAGTATTACCCTATGCATCTTGTTCATCGTCATCGCAATTATATATATAATTTTTGGCCTCGTGAAGGAGAAAGCATCGCCCAAGCTTGGGGGAGGCTTAAATCAATGTTATATTCTTGCCCCAATCATGAGCTTCCAAGAGAAACGATTCTTCAAAAAAATTATGCTCGGCTTTCTAAAAATAATCGCACCATGCTCGATACTTCTTGTGCTGGCTCTTTTATGATGAAGACTATTGGATTTAGATGGGATTTATTGGATAGAATTAAACGCAACTCTAAAGAATGGGACCTCGACAATGGTAAGGAGTCGGGTATGACACCTAAGTTTGATTGTGTTAAATCTTTTATGGATACCGATATTTTCCGTAAGTTTAGCACTAAATATGGACTTGATTCTGAGATAGTAGCTTCTTTTTGTGAATCTTTTGCTACTTATGTTGATCTCCCTAAGGAGAAGTGGTTTAAATATCATCCTCCCATAGAAGTAAAAGTAGCTGCACCTATTAAAGTTGAAGAAAAGACTGTCACTTATAATGATCCTATTGTTCCTACTTGTTATGTTGAGAAACCACCTTTCCCTGTTAGGATAAAGGATCATGCTAAAGCTTCAACTGTGGTTCGTAAAAGCAATATTAAAACATATACACCTCCTGAGCAAGTTAAAGTTGAACCTAATATTGCTATTGTTAAAGAGCTCTTGTCTGATAATATTGATGGGCATGTTATTCAGTTCTGCGGTGAAACTGCTAGAATTGCTAAACCTTGTGCTAGAGATAAACATAGACCTGTGGTAGGCGTGCCTGTTATTTCTATTAAAATAGGAGATCATTGTTATCATGGCTTATGTGATATGGGTGCTAGTGCTAGTGTTATACCTTATGACTTGTATAAAGAAATCAAGCATGAAATTGCACCTGCTGAGGTATTACTGTTGTTCCTAATGATAAAGATGAATTGATTACACAAAAAATTATTACCGGTTATAGGATGGTAATTGATTTCCATAAATTAAATAAGGCTACTAAGAAAGATCATTACCCCTTACCTTTTATCGATCAAATGCTAGAAAGATTATGCAAACATACACATTATTGCTTTCTAGATGGTTATTCTGGTTTCTCTCAAATACCCGTGTCGGCTAAAGATCAATTAAAGACTACTTTTACATGCCCTTTTGGTACTTTTGCTTATAGACGTATGCCTTTTGGTTTATGTAATGCACCTGCTACCTTTCAAAGATGCATGATGGCTATATTCTCTGACTTCTGTGAAAAGATTTGTGAGGTTTTCATGGACGACTTTTCCGTCTATGGATCTTCTTTTGATGATTGCTTGAGCAATCTTGATCGAGTTTTGCAGAGATGTGAAGAAACTAATCTTGTCTTGAATTGGGAAAAATGCCACTTTATGGTTAATGAGGGTATTGTCTTGGGGCATAAAGTTTCTGAAAAAGGTATAAAAGTTGACAAAGCCAAGGTTGATGCTATTGAAAAGATGCCATGTCCCAAGGACATCAAAGGTATAAGAAGTTTCCTTGGTCACGCCGGATTTTATAGGAGGTTCATTAAGGAGTACTCAAAAATTTCTCGGCATCTGACTAATTTATTACAAAAAGATATACCGTTTGTCTTTGATGAATGTCAAAGAATTGGTAATATTAGTAGACGTCAAGAAATGCCTATGAATTATTCACTTGTTATTGAACCGTTTGATGTTTGGGGCTTTGATTATATGGGACCTTTTCCTGCCTCTAATGGATATACACATATTTTAGTTGCTGTTGATTACGTTACTAAGTGGGTAGAAGCTATTCCAACTAGTAGTGTTGATCATAACACTTCTATTAAAATGCTTAAAGAAGTTATTTTTCTGAGGTTTGGAGTCCCTAGATATTTAATGACTGATGGTGGTTCACATTTTATTCATGGTGCTTTCCGTAAAATGCTTGCTAAATATGACATCAATCATAGAATTGCATCTCCGTATCACCCACAGTCTAGTGGTCAAGTAGAATTGAGTAATAGAGAACTCAAATTAATTTTGCAAAAGACTGTCAATAGGTCTAGAAAGAATTGGTCCAAGAAACTTGATGATGCATTATGGGCCTATAGAACTGCATATAAAAATCCTATGGGTATGTCTCCGTATAAAATGGTATATGGAAAAGCATGTCACTTACCTCTCGAACTAGAACATAAGGCATATTGGACTATTAAAGAGCTCAACTATGATTTCAAACTTGCCAGTGAAAAGAGGTTATTTGATATTAGCTCACTTGATGAATGGAGAACCCAAGCTTATGAAAATGCCAAGTTGTTTAAAGAAAAGGTTAAAAGATGGCATGACAAAAGGATACAAAAGCGTGAGTTTAATGTAGGTGATTATGTATTGCTATAAAACTCTCATTTAAGATTTTTTGCAGGGAAACTTCTCTCTAAATGGGAAGGAGCCTATGTTATCGAGGAGGTCTATCGTTCCGGTGCCATAAAAATCAACAACTTCGAAGGCACAAATCCGAAGCTGGTAAACGGTCAAATAATCAAACACTATATCCCAGGTAATCCCATAAATGTTCAAACCAATATCATCGAAACCGTAACCCCGGAGGAATACATAAGGGACACTTTCCAGAACGTTTCAGACTCCGAAAAGGAATAGGTATGTGGTACTGTAAGTAAACCGACTCCAAAACAATTTTTAAGGCAATATTTCTCTGTTTTGGAATATTTAAAAAAATAGAAAATTAAGTAGCAGTCCGGGAAGGACACGAGGGACTCACGAGGGTGGAGGGCGCGCCCTACCCCCCTGGGCGCGCCCCCTACCTCGTGAGCACCTCGTGTGCCTTCCGGACTCCGTTTTCTTGCACGATACGTATTTTGGTCGGTAAAAAATCACTATATATTCTCCCGAAGGTTTTGACTCCCGTATCACGAAAAAATCTCCTGTCTTTGTTTTGAGTTGTTTTCTGTCAGGGTTGTCAAGGCCAGGCACTATGTCGTCTCCCTCCTCCTCCAACCATGAGGGCAACGATGCTTGGCTAATGAAGATAGATCTGAAGAGAGAAGAACCTATGGAGATCAACAAGGATGAAGGGATCAAGAAGGCCGTGGAGGACCAAGTTCTAGCAATAGAAGACACCCTTCAACTGGATCATAATCTCCTTGCCCCTACAGAAATCGAAGCTTTCAAGATGATTGAGTTGGCTCGTATACAAAATAAGTATCTCACACGTGAAAATATTTTGTTGAAGGAGCATATCATCGCACTCAAGGGCATTATTCGCAAGTTAGAAGACCTTCTATGCTCGATGTGCGACTATCCATCATCAACAACACCTCCACCTTCTTCACCAACCAAGGAGATATAATAACATGGGTATGGGCACTCCACTTGGCAACTGCCAAGCTTGGGGGAGTGCCCCAGTATCGTATCATCGTCACTTTTATCTTTACCGTTTTCCTTAGTTCGGTCTTATTAGTAGTATTTTGATCTAGTAGAATAAAGTTTATGGCATGATCTAGTTGTGAGTTTTGCTTTATTATCCTTCTATGTAATCGAGTCCGTGAGCTATATAATAAAGATTAGTGTTGAGTCAAGGGCTTGATTATTTTGCCATGATCCGAAATGAATAAAAGAAAAGAGAAAGTAATATAAAGGAAACAAAGAGATCATATGGATCTCATGGAGAGTAATGAGCTCCCATAGAAAAAGTATGATGAATAAAAGTTGTTGAGAGTTGACAAGCATAGTTTTGGTCATCATTGCAATTAATAGGAAGTAATAAAGAAAGAAAGGTCTTCACATATAAATACAATATCTTGGACATATTTTATGATTGTGAGCACTCATTAAAATATGACATGCTAAAGAGTTGACATTGGACAAGGAACACAATGTAATGGGTTATGTTTTCTTACATCTGGGATAAACTATATTGTCTTGGATCCTCCAACATGTTGAGCTTGCCTTTCCCCCTCATGCTAGCCAAATTCTCAGCACTAAGTAGAGATACTACTTGTGCTTCCAAATACCCTTAAACCAGTTTTGCCATGAGAGTCCACCATATCTACATATGGATTGAATAAGATCATTCAAGTAAGTTGTCATCAGTGCAAAGCAATAAAAATTGCTCTCTAAATATGTATGATTGATTGGTTTGGGAGAAATAAGCTTTATACGATCTTGTGATGTGGAAGTAATAAAAGCGACAAACTGCATAATAAATGTTCATATCACAAGGGGCAATATAAAGTGATGTTCTTTCGCATTAAGATTTTGTGCATCCAACCATAAAAGCGCATGGGAACCTCTGCTACCCTCTGCGAAGGGCCTATCTTTTACTTTTATCTCCTACCTTGCATAAGAGTCATGGTGATTTTCACCCTTCCTTTTTACACTTTATCCTTTGGCAAGCACAGTATGTTGGAAAGATCCTGGTATATATGGCTAATTGGATGTGAGTTTTCATGAACTATTACTGTTGACATTACCCTTGAGGTAAAACATTGGGAGGCAAAAATATAAGCCCCTATGTTTCTCTGTGTCCGATTAAAACTCCACACCCATAAGTATTGCGTGAGTGCCAACAATTGTGAAAGATTATATGATAGTTGAGTATGTGGACTTGATGAAAAGCTCTTATACATTGACTCTTTCCTATGTTATGATAAATTGCAATTGTTTCAATGACCGAGATTGTAGTTTGTTAGTTTTCAATGAATTTTACGATTCATACTTGATATTGTGATTGAATTATTACTCTAGCATTAAAGATCATATGACAAAAATTATATAAGTTGCTGTTCTAAGAATGATCATGATGCCCTCATGTCCATATTTTATTTTTATCAACACCTTCATCTCTAAACATGTGGACATATTTTTCGATTTCGGCTTTTCGCTTGAGGACAAGCGAGGTCTAAGCTTCAGGAGTTGATACGTCCATTTTGCATCATGCTTTTATATCAATATTTATTGCATTATGGGCTGTTATTTCACATTATGTCACAATACTTATGGCTATTCTCTCTTATTTTAAAAGGTTTACATAAGGAGGGAGAATGCCGGCAGCTGGAATCCTGGGCTGGAAAAGGAGCAAATATTAGAGACCTATTCTGCACAACTCCAAAAGTCCTGAAACTCCACGGAACACCTTATAATAAATAATGAAAAATCCTCTCCAAAGATGAAGACCAGGGGGCCCACACCCTTCTCACGAGGGTGGGGGGCGCCCCCCCTAGGGCGCGCCCCTGCCTCATGGGCCCCCTGGTGGCTCTCCGATGACCATCTTCTCCTATATGAAGTCTTTCGTCGAGAAAAAAATAAGAAGCAACCTTTCGGGACGAAACTCCGCCGCCATGAGGCAGAACCTTTTCGGATCCAATCTAGAGCTCCGGCAGAGCTGTTCTGCCGGGGAAACTTCCCTCCTGGAGGGGGAAATCATCGCCATCGTCGTCACCAATGCTCCTCTCATCAGGAGAGGGCAATCGTCATCAACATCTTCATCAGCACCATTTTATCTCAAAACCCTAGTTCATCTCTTGTATCCAATTCTTGTCTCCAAGTCGGGGATTGGTGCTAGTAGGTTGCTAGTAGTGTTAATTACTCCTTGTAGTTGATGCTAGCTGGTTTAATTGGTGGAAGATCATATGTTCAGATCCTATATGCATATTAATACCCCTCTGATTATGAACATGTTTATGCTTTGTGAGTAGTTACGTTTGTTCCTGAGGACAAGGGAGAAGTCTTGCTATTAGTAGTCATGTGAATTTGGTATTCGTTCGATATTTTGATGAGCTGTATGTTGTCTAGCCTCTAGTGGTGTTATGTGAACATCGACTACATAACACTTCACCATTATTTGGGCCTAGAGGAAGGCATTGGGAAGTAATAAGTAGATGATGGGTTGCTAGAGTGACAGAAGCTTAAACCCTAGTTTATGCATTGCTTCGTAAGGAGCTGATTTGGATCCATATGTTTCATGCTATGGTTAGGTTTACCTTAATACTTTTGTTGTAGTTGCGGATGCTTGCAATAGAGGTTAATCATAAGTGGGATGCTTGTTCAAGTAAGAACAGCACCCAAGCACTGGTCCACCCACATGTCAAATTATCAAAGTACCAAACGCGTATCATATGAACGTGATGAAAACTAGCTTGACGATATTCCCAAGTGTCCTCGGGAGCGCTTTTCCTTATATAAGAGTTTGTCCAGGCTTGTCCTTTGCTACAAAAAGGATTAGGCCACCTTGCTGCACTTTATTTACTTTTGTTACTCGTTGCTCGTTACAAATTATCTCATCACAAAACTATCTGTTACCACTTATTTCAGTACTTGCAGAGAATACCTTGCTGAAAACCGTTTATCATTTCCTTCTGCTCCTCGTTGGGTTCGACACTCTTACTTATTGAAAGGACTACGATAGATCCCCTATACTTGTGGGTCATCAGTATGTCACAGGTATCATCTATTTTATATCTGGTTATTACAATCTTGGTTATCCATCCATGCTATGTATATGTTTTTTGGGCATTGTGACCCGTCAAGTGGTAAACCACTAGGACATTTTCAAGTTTTATATATAGGAACAAAAGCCATAATGGACTATGCATATCATAACTCCCAAAGGCATGGCAATTTTTAAGTAACAAGCAAAACAAACATGCTCGATGGCATGGCACATAAAGGTGTTCACGCTATCCTATTACAAGGCACTTTAAATAGCCCAAATTGAATAATTGTTTTCAAGAGTGGAAGACTGCAACTGGTAAACCGGCCATCGGTTTAGGATTCCTCATCTGGATGGCTTGACGATTGAGGGTCATCTTGAGTGGGCGTATTCTCTTCATCCCTCCCCAGTCGTTGGAAATCAGTCGTTGACCAGTCGATTCCAATTAAGGCTTGAAAAACGGCTTCTTCATGAATAAGGTTGGAAGGGTCAATATGAGGAGCGTAAGTATGCTAACGGATTGGCGGAACAAGCTCTTCTACATTATGAATCAGTGCGGGTTGTCTTTTCCCTTAAGCATCGTAAACTGGTTGAAAATGTGACAGATCTGTGTCCTCTGCCAGTTTGCTTGCTATAGGCTGCATCTCCTTTGTCATCCTTTGAAGATCGTCATTATTGAAGTCTGAACCGTCTTCTTTCACACTAGGATAGCCTTTTAGGATATCTGCTGGTTCAAGATCTGGAATCCATGCCTTGGCCCGGATTAGCGCGGTCAGCGCACCTGACCTTGTGGCTGATCTCTTTAGTTCATCCAACCGAGCAGGTAGCATGGGCAGCTTTTCGATGGTTTCTTTGATCAGCGTTGGCGGAGGCTTGTTATAAGCTGCAGTGCAAATGGCTCGCTGGGATCCAGAATACAGCTGTTCTATCAAAGTATAGGCCGCTTTAAGCTTCATCCGCATATCGGAGCCCAGATGAGTAATGCGGGTCCCTGTTATGGTAAAGCATCAGTAAACCGGTTTTTTGATAAGATGTTATGGATTGGAAAAACTTCATATGCAGATACTTACCAAAGATAGCATAGGTCATGGCGTTAATCTACCGTTTTAACTCGGTCAGCTCTTCAACCACCAGTTTCAGGGCTGCTTCTGCGTCTTCGGCCTTCTTTGTTAAACCGGCTTTTTCCATCTCCCGGTCTGCATGCTCTTTATTAAAGGTCTCTTTTAGCCTTTCCATGGCTGATAAGGCATTTGTCAACTCTTCCTTGGCCTTGGAAGCTTCTGCTTGCTGAGATACATTCTCCTGAAGGTCAACAGTTTGAGCATCCCTTTTACTCAGCTCGGCCTGCAAAGGCAAGATATATCAGCAATGAGATATGTTTATTTTGAAGTACCAAGCGTATAACAAGTTATGCACTTTGTACTTGGGGGCTAATGCCTATTTGTTCTATTATCAAAAATTTATTTGCAAATCTCAAGTACAATGCAAGCATTATCCTTGACACTTGGGGGCTAATGTACATCTATTCAAATGTTGTGTGGAATTGTGAGCGGATAACAATTTCACACAGGAAACAGCTATGACCATGATTACGCCAAGCTATTTAGGTGAGACTATAGAATACTCAAGCTTGCATGCCTGCAGGTCGACTCTAGAGGATCAGTTGATATATGGAGGACAGGTTTGCAAGAGTTAAAGTATTATAAAGCCCCGGTTTATGATTGCCATCATAATCTGGCCCTTGGGGGCTACTTGGGTTGATACTTGTACTTTGGATTTAAGAAAGGAAAAGTGATGAAAATACCTCATAGCGTTCCTTCATCAGGTTCACCAAACCGGCTTCATAATCATGGTTTGAGTGCAGACAGTTTAGAAAACCAAAGTGGAGTTCTTGAGCACTAAGATGGGCGTAGCTTGACAAGTCGGTGCTCCATTTGCCTTTTTCCATGGCAGCACGCTCTTCCTTGGCACTATGTTTGGCCAAGATTACAGGATGGCCAGGAGAGGTGTGACCAATACCAGTAATGATAACCTCGCCTTCTTTGTCTCCAGCAGCCTTTTCTAGGGTTGATGGAGTGTCAGTAGCTCTCACCGGACTAGAAGATCTGTCACCAGTCCGGATTAGATTTGCCGGTTCATCATCAGGCACAGCAGTATCAACTTCTGTTTGTTCATCAGTATTGTGATCTTGAGGGGGTGGTTCATCAAAGGTAGCTTCAGGATTTGCACCCTCCGGTTCAGCAGTCTGCTCCGGTTCAGTAACCACCTGGTCTTCGGGCGGATTATTCACCCGAGCCTTTTTCCTGGGTCTAGCTTTGGCTCTAAATAGAACAAGATGCAAAGGTTAGCACAGCATATAAAGTATGAAACATCAAAATAAAGGGGTGAAGTACTTACCCAGCTACGGTTTTGAGAGGAGGGAGTTGTGTCGTTGTTGACTCGCCAGAGGATGAAGGAGGTGTCACCTGATAATTCGAGTCGGACGGATTAAGAGGTTGTCGGAAATAGCCTGCCTTGGGATAAGAAGTTTCAGAAGTGGGTGAGACCTAAGATCGGTGCTTTCGAACCGGGGTGTCTGGTAAACCGGTCGAAGTGACCTTTTGGCCGCTGTGCCGGGTTGTGCGGCGAGCCTCGTGCTGCTGCTTCTTCAAAGTAAATTTTGGATCCAAGTGAGCAAGAGGATGTGAAAAGCTTACTTTCTGGACCGCTTGATGGATTATTTGTGTTGGCAGAGAGTCTGATCGGAGGAAAGGATAATTACCTCTACATCATCAGTTTGGCTTCCCTTCACGTCCTCCTGATAAGTACCATTGTCAATGAGATGCATGAAAAGGGAACCGAGTGAATCAAGTTCTACCTCAACTTCCGGTTCATCCGGGTCGTCCTCCAGTTCCATACTGATACGTTTAGGTGCCTTCCGCTTTGTGTTTTCTTGACGGCTTTGGTTTTAGGGCGGGAAGGTTTTGCCGCTTTCTCTTGAGGTTTCTTCTTCCAGAATGGATCATCACCCTATTTAAAAGTAAGCAGAAGGGTATTCAAGGATTGTACAGTCTAAAGATATCAAGTGTAAAGCAGAAGAACAATACTTACGGCAGGTGGTTTGTTTTGCGTGTAAAAAGGGTCGAGTCCAGTTTGGCGACAGACAGCTTCCGATTCGTTCAATATCTTCTTGACAGCCTCAGTGACTTCTTCATCTGTTAGCTGAATATTGATATGACGTTGGGGGTCTTCTACTTCACCAGTATACTCGCACATTAAGCGGGAGCGGTGACTTAGCAGTAAGATACTCCAGGATATCTAGCAACGGACAAAGTCTACACCTGTTAAACCATTGGCCAAGAAGGCTCCCAGCTTGGAGAGTTGAGGTGCATACGGGGCCCGTTCCTGGGCACTTAATCGTTCTGGAAGTGGATGAGTATTGGCAAGCCGGTGGGCACGGTAGCCCGGCAGAGGATTTTCATCTTCAGGGGAGGTGTCTTTACAGTAGAACCAAGTTTGATTCCACTCTTTGGGGTGACTGTGCAGCTTGGCATGAGGAAATTCAACTTCTTTTCTTTTCTGAATAGAGACGCCACCAATTTCGGTATTGGGTCCGTCTACAAAATCAGTGCGCCGGTTCAGATGAAAGAAATCCCGGAACAGCTCAACAGTTGGCTCTTCTTATAGGTACACTTCACAGAAAACTTGAAAGTTGCATATATTGGATAGTTAGGTCCAATATCTTGAGGGTGGAGTTGAAAGCTGGCAAGTACATCCCAGAAAAACTTTGATCCGGGCGGTTTGAAACCACGGACTATGTGATCAACAAACACCACTACCTCACCCTGCTTGGGGGTGGGAGGATTTTTCGGTCCAGGAACTCACCACCGGATTTCATTCTTCTTTGGTAAGGTTCTGATCTTGACCATTCCATTCAGTTGCTCCTCGGTAACCCGGAAGGGAGCCCAGTTGCAGGAATAAAACTGCTTGGTCATTGCAAGTGAAAAGCTGGAAGGAAATGACGGTTTACAATTCATCCATAGTGATGCATAAGGTACAACAGGATAAAGGAATCCAAGTATGTGAAATTGGTAAACCGGAGGCTGATACAATTATGAATGACAAAGCGATAAGCAGAAACAGAGGTATACACATGCTATTAAACCGGAGTATGACAACAGAGATAATGGGATTGCCGGTTTACAAGGGAACTAATGGTATATAATAGATTACTCTCTACAATGGTAAACCGTCTATGTGATATAGAAGGTTCAGATCTAAGGCAAGAATGACTAAGTGAGGAAAAACAGATTTCGCAAAGATCACATTAGCGTTTCAGATCTACCACAGGTCAGGAAAGCAAAAAGATTTAGACCTAAAAAGGTTGGTCCTGAAGTGATTTGCAAAAGGTCCAGATCGGTTTTTATGCGCATTAGTGTTTGTTTCGATGGCAAAGACCAGGAATGTTATAGCTACCACACGGAATACATCAAGCTTAAGGTCTTTCATCTATGACTGAAGAGAAACAGGGAAGAACAGTGTCGGAGCTTCGATGAACTTTGATGAACACTGAAACCCTAGATAGATCTACAGAGGAGGAAAGGGGAAGACTTACAGCGGCTGTTGAAGCAGCGGAGATATGTCGCGACTCTCTGGTGCGATCAGGTCGATGCAGCGGCCAAAGGAGATGCAGAGCCAGAGCACGGCGATGGCGGCGGCGCTCGGGTGCAGGGGCGTCTGAAAGTGCAACTATCCCTAGGTGGTTTTGGTAATTCATAACAACATATAGCTCATTGAGCTAATGCTATTCCAAGATGACTATTTCAGGAAAGCTCAATGATTGGCATGGCATGGATGTGAAAGTGGAACCCTCAAAATGCTAAGGACAAAGGATTGGCTCAAGCTCAAAAGCTCAAGACTCTTCATTTTATATTTTAGTGATCCAAGATCACATTGAGTCTTTAGGAAAAGCCAATACTATCAAGGAGGGATGAGGTGTTGCTTAATGAGCCTCTTGCTTCATGTGCTTAGTGATATGCTCCAAAACCCTCAACTACTTTGCCATATCCACATATGACCTAAACCCTAAGCCAAACTCGGTCCTACCGATTCTTTCTATCCGGCGCCACCGAGTTTCACTTGTCATAAGCCACTGCCAAACCCTAGCAATTCGGTTCTACCGATAGGGATCTCGGTCTCACCGAGATGGGATTGCAAACTCTCTGTTTCCCTTTCGTAACTTTTCGGTCTCACCGAAAGAGCGAATCGGTCCCACTAAGATTGCAGTGTAAACTCTCCGTTTCCTTTTTGTAACTTTTCGGTCTCACCGAAAGATCAAATTGGTCCCACCGAGTTTACCAGACCAACTCTTTCGTTAGCTTATTACCAAACTCGGTCTCACCGAGTTTGTGTAATCGGTCTCACCGAGATTACGTTATGCCCAAACCCTAACCATATCGGTCCTACCGAGTTGCATGTCAGTCCCACCGAAAATCTCTAACGGTCACTAGGTTTACCTTTTCGGTCCGACCGAGTTTGTTGATTCGGTCCCACCGAGATTGGAAAACTGTGTGTAACGGTTGGATTTTGTGTGGAGGCTATATATACCCCTCCACCTCCTCTTCATTCGTGGAGAGAGCCATCAGAACACATACACAATTCCAACTCATATGTTCTGAGAGAGAACCACCTACTCATGTGTTGAGACCAAGATATTCCATTCCTACCATATGAATCTTGATCTCTAGCCTTCCCCAAGTTGCTTTCCACTCAAATCTTCTTTCCACAAAATCCAAATCCTATGAGAGAGAGTTGAGTGTTGGGGAGACTATCATTTAAAGCACAAGAGCAAGGAGTTCATCATCAACACACCATTTGTTACTTCTTGGAGAGTGGTGTCTCCTAGATTGGCTAGGTGTCACTTGGGAGCCTCCGACAAGATTGTGGAGTTGAACCAAGGAGTTTGTAAGGGCAAGGAGATCGCCTACTTCGTGAAGATCTACCGCTAGTGAGGCAAGTCCTTCGTGGGCGATGGCCATGGTGGGATAGACAAGGTTGCTACTTCGTGGACCCTTCGTGGGTGGAGCCCTCCATGGACTCGCGCGACCGTTACCCTTCGTGGGTTGAAGTCTCCATCAACGTGGATGTAGGATAGCACCACCTATCCGAACCACGGGAAAAACATCCGTGTCTCCAATTGCGCTTGAATTCTCCAAACCCTTCCCTTTACATTCTTGCAAGTTGCATGCTTTACTTTCCGCTGCCAATATACTCTTTACATGCTTTCTTGAATTGTGTGATGATTGCTTGACTTGTCCTACAATAGCTAAAATCTGCCAAGAACTAAAATTGGGAAAATGTTAAGTTTTTATTTGGTCAAGTAGTCTAATCACCCCCCCGCTCTAGACATACTTTCGATCCTACAGCGTCGCGAGGAGGAAGAAGAAGCAAAGAGACGGAGGGGAAAAAAGGAAATGACCCTTGGCCCTATTTATAAGGTAAAGGGGGGAGGTAACAGGCGCGAGAATCGAGGAGCCGGAATATTGGATACCTAACAGGAGCGGTCGCCTAGATTGTCGGAGGCTCATTAACTGAAGGTGAGATATATCATTTCTTAAATAACAAAATGATGTCATAGCGGTTTATCATGATCCTGGAGTATGATGTCACGGCGGTTTAAAATATCAAGGTGAAGATGCAAAGGAGGAATTTTTCTAAGTGTTGAAGATTGACATGAACAAGTTCAAACCAATCTGGGGCCTAATGTTGGGGATATTACTACTGGACGTAAACCAGCTAGGAGTAGCCGGATTAACTTTATGAAGATTAGAAGCCCATGAAGACGTAAGAATGATGGTGCTTTACGAAGGCCCAAAGGCGAGTTAAGGCATGTAGATGTAAACCGACCTTATTACGTAACTTGTATTGTAAGATAGGAAGGATAGAGACCGAGCTGGACATGTTTATGATCCGGCCTTGGGACTCTGTAAACCAGCGGGCGTCAACCTATGTATATAAAGGGATGACCCGGCAGCGGTTTAGGGACAAGAGACAACAACTCAAGAGCTAGGAAAAGCGGATTCGCTCCCTCGTCATCGAAACCCTAGCAATACCAACACAACTAGACGTAGGCTTTTACCTTCATCGAAGGGGCCGAACTAGTATAAAAATCCTCGTGTCCCTTGTCCGGTTTAACCCCTTTAAGATAACCCGTAGAGATGGCTCCACGACTAAGTCCTTTCACGAGGACATCTGCCGTGACAAACCCACGACAGGAGTTGAAGTTAATATTTCAAGCAAATGCCCGAATTGAGAGATATGAAGTCTCTAATAAGTTCTATAGCTACAAGATGGAGGAGAATAGTTCTGTCAGTGAACATATACTCAGAATGTCTGGGTACCACAACCACTTGACTCAACTGGGAATTAATCTTCCTGATGATAGTGTCATTGACAGAGTTCTTCAACCACTGCCACCAAGCTACAAAAGCTTCATGATGAACTATAATATGAAAGGGATGGGTAAGACAATTACCGAACTCTTCGCAATGCTAAAGGCTGTGGAGGTAGAAATCAAGAAGGATCATCAAGTGTTGATGGTTAACAAGACCACTAGTTTCAAGAAGAATGGCAAAGGGAAGAAGGGGAACTTCAAGAAGAACGGCAAGCAAGTTGCTGCTCAAGTGAAGAAGCCCAAGTCTGGACCTAAGCCTGAGACTGAGTGCTTCCACTGCAAAGGGACTGGTGCTACGTCTCCGTCATATCTACTTTTCCAAACACTTTTGCCCTTGTTTTGGACGCAAACTTGCATGATTTGAATGGAACTAACCTGGACTGACGCTGTTTTTAGCAGAATTGCCATAGTGTTATTTTTGTGCAGAAATAAAAGTTCTCGGAATGACCTGAAAATCAACGAAGATTATTTTTGGAATATATAAAAAATACTGGAAGAAAGATCCACGTCAGGGGGCCCACACCCTGTCCACGAGGGTGGGGGCGCACCTACCCCCTAGGCGCGCCCCCCCTTCCACATGGGACCCTGACGCTCCACCGACCTCAACTCCAACTCCATATATTCGTGTTCGGGGAGAAAAAAATCAGGGAGAAGGATTCATCATGCTTTACGATACGGAGCCGCCGCCAAGCCCTAAACTTTCTCGGGAGGGTTGATCTGGAGTCCGTTCAGGGCTCCGAAGAGGGTAATCCGTCGCCATTGTCATCATCAACCTTCCTCCATCACCAATTTCATGATGCTCACCGCCGTGCGTGAGTAATTCCATCGTAGGCTTGCTGGACGGTGATGGGTTGGATGAGATTTATCATGTAATCGGGTTAGTTTTGTTATGGTTTGATGTATCCACTATGTTCTGAGATTGATGTTGCTACGACTTTGCTATGCTTAATGCTTGTCACTAGGGCCCGAGTGCCATGATTTCAGATCTGAACCTATTATGTTTTCATGAATATATGTGAGTTCTTGATCCTATCTTGCAAGTCTATAGTCACCTACTATGTGTTATGACCCGGCAACCCCGAAGTGACAATAATCGGGACCAATCCCGGTGATGACCGTAGTTTGAGGAGTTCATGTATTCGCTATGTGTTAATGCTTTGGTCCGGTACTCTATTAAATGGAGGCCTTAATATCCCTTAGTTTGCAATAGGACCCCACTGCCACGGGAGGGTAGGACAAAAGATGTCATGCAAGTTCTTTTCCATAAGCACGTATGACTATATTCAGAATGCATGCCTACATTACATTGATGAACTGGAGCTAGTTCTATGTCACCCTATGTTATAACGGTTGCATGATCGATCGCATCTAACATAATTCTCCATCACCGATCCATTGCCTACGAGCTTTTCATATATTGTTCTTCGCTTATTTACTTTTCCATTGCTATTGTCACAATCACTACAAAACCCAAAATATTACTTTTGCTATCGTTACCACTACTATCATATTACTTTGCTACTAAATACTTTGCTGCAGATATTAAGTTTCCAAGTGTGGTTGAATTGACAACTCAGCTGCTAATACTTGATAATATTCTTTGGCTCCCCTTGTGTCGAATCAATAAATTTGGGTTGAATACTCTACCCTCGAAAATTGTTGCGATCCCCTATACTTGTGGGTTATCAAGACTATTTTCTGGCGCCGTTGCCGGGGAGCATAGCTCTATTCTTTGAGTCACTTGGGATTTATATCTGCTTATCACTATGAAGAACTTGAAAGATCAAAGAACCAAGATTTATCCCTCAACTACGATGGGAGGTAAGGAACTGCCATCTAGCTCTGCACTTGATTCACCTTATGTTATGAGTAAACTAACGACACCTACACCTTCTATTCATTCTGATATGTCGCATGTTATTGATGATACCACTTCTGGTTTGCATGATACTTATGATGAAACTACTTCTATGCTTGATACTACTGTGCCACTAGGTGAATTTCTTGATGAACAACTTGCTAGGGCTAGAGAGAATGAAATTATTGAAACTGGTAATATTGATGAAAGTAATGATGAAGATTCTCCCCCTAGATATGAATTGCTTATTGTTCCTGATGGTTATGTTACGGATGAAGAAACTGCTAGAGATTTCTTAGCTTGGAATGATAGATCTGATCTTAAGAAATTATTTGCCAAGCTTAAAGAAAAATCCCTGAATGCTAGAATGAAATGTGATCCTGCTTATGCTACTTCACCTATCTTTATTACTGATAAGGATTATGATTTCTCTGTTGATCCTGACATAAGTACTTTGGTTGAATCTGATCCTTTCAATGGCTATGAATTTGAAACTGTTGTAGCACATCTTACTAAATTAAATGATATAGCTACCCTGTTCACTAGTGATGAGAAAACTCGCTACTATTATATCCTTAAATTATTTCCATTCTCATTAAAGGGTGATGCTAAGATATGGTTTAATTCTCTTGATCATGGTTGTGTGCGTAGTCCCCAGGATATGATTTACTACTTTTCTGCTAAATATTTCCCCGCTCATAAGAAACAAGCTGCTTTAAGGGAAATATATAAATTTGTGCAAATTGAAGAAGAGAGTCTCCCACAAGCTTGGGGAGGCTTCTCCAATTACTTAATGCTTTTCCTGATCATCCTCTCAAGAAAAATGAAATACTTGATATCTTTTATAATGGACTAACCGATGCTTCCAGAGACCACCTGGATAGTTGTGCTGGTTGTGTTTTCAGGGAAAGAACTGTTGATCAAGCTGAATTGCTATTGAATAATATGTTGACTAATGAAAATAATTGGACACTTCCTGAACCAACTCCTAATCCAACTCCGAAGAAAAGGGGTATTCTATTTCTTAGTCCTGAAGATATGCAAGAGGCAAAGAAATCTATGAAATAAAAAGGTATAAAAGCTGAAGATGTTAAGAATTTACCTCCTGTTGAAGAAATACATGGTCTTAATTCATCACCTATTGAAGAAACACACGGTCTTGATAACCCGACACAGGTAGTAAAGGTAAACTCTCTCTATAGATATGATAAAGCTGAAATCCCTCCTGCTAAGTTTGCTAGCCAATGTTTGGATGAATTTGATAACTTTATGGTTAAGCAAGAAGATTTTAATGCTTATTTTGGTAGACAACTGAAACGCAATGCTTATATGATTGAACACTTGGGTGATTATATGGCTAATGTTAAAGGTGAACTTAAACTTATTAGTAAACATGCTTCTATGGTTACCACTCAAGTAGAACAAGTACTTAAAGCTCAGAATGATTTTCTCAATAAATTAAACAATAAGAATGATAATGATGTTAGAGTTATGACTAGAGGTGGTAAAATGACTCAGGAACCTTTGTATCCTGAGGGCCATCCTAAGAGAATTGAACAAGATTCTCATAGAACTAATGTTGATGCACCTAGTCCTTCTAAAAGGAAGAGAAAGAAAAATGATAGGACTTTGCATGCTTCTAGTGAACCTGTTGTTGACACACCTGAGAATCCCAATGATATTTCTATTTATGATGCTGAAACATAATCTGGTAATGAACATGAACCTAGTGATAATGTTAATGAGGATGTTCATGTTGATGCTCAACCTAGTAATGATAATGATGTAGAGATTGAACCTGCTGTTGATCTTGATAACCCACAATCAAAGAATCAACGTTATGATAAGAGAGACTTTGTTGCTAGGAAGCATGGTAAAGACAGAGAACCATGGGTTCAGAAACCCATGCCCTTTCCTCCTAAACCATTCAAGAAAAAGGATGATGAGGATTTTAAGCGCTTTGCTGAAATGATTAGACCTATCTTTTTGAGTATGTGTTTGACTGATATGCTTAAAATGAATCCTTATGCTAAGTATACGAAGGATATTGTTACAAATAAGAGAAAGATACCGGAAGCTGAAATTTCCACCATGCTTGCTAATTATACTTTTAAGGGTGGAATACCAAAGAAACTTGGATATCCAGGAGTACCAACTATACCATGCTCCATTAAAAGAAACTATGTTAAAACTTCTTTATGTGATCTTGGAGCCGGTGTTAGTGTTATGCCTCTCTCTTTATATCATAGACTTGATTTGAATAAGTTGACACCTACTGAAATATCTTTGCAAATGGTTGACAAATCAACTGCTATACCTGTCGGTATTTGTGAGGATGTGCCTGTTGTTGTTGCAAACATTACTATTTTAACGGACTTTGTCATTCTTGATATTCCCGAGGACGATAGTATGTCTATTATTCTTGGAAGACCCTTTTTGAATACTGCAAGGGCTGGCATTGATTGCACCAAAGGCAATGTCACTTTTCATGTTTATGGTAATGAGCATATGGTACACTTTCCGAGGAAACAACATCAAGTCCACAGTATCAATTCTATTGGAAAATTTTCAACAATTACTATTGGAGGCTTTGAATTTCCTCTTCCTACTGTCAAGAAGAAATATGATATTCTTATTGTTGGGGATGTGCATATCCCCGTTGAGGTAACCTAGTGTTATATGAAAATTCTCTGGTTTCATGTTATTCGAAATGAGTCTGTTAACAAGACCTGATCAACCTTGTTAGTGGATTCCTTTTGCTGAGCACGAGATGGGTGAATTTAGAAAACACAACTTTCTGTACCCTCTTTTTACTTTCTGTTATTTAAATTAAATAAAGCAAAAATAGTATATTCTGTCTGTTTTCTGAATTATCCATGCAATAAAAAATACCCCGAAAATGAAATTTCTCCAAATGCCCTGAAAATTAAATATGATTTTTTCTAGAATATTTGAGAATATCTGGCACTGAAAACACAGCAGGGGGAGCAGCCACATGCCCACGAGGGTGGAGGGCGCGCCCCTGCCTCATGGACCCCACGTGGGTCCCCTCCACTTATTCCAGCCACCACACACTCCTTCTTCCTCCCAAAAAAATCAGCAACCAGCTCAAGCACGAGTTCTAGCTCATCTTGCTGCCATTTTCGATCTCCTAGCTCAAAGCTCCATTTACAAAACTGCTTTGGGGGATAGTTCTTTGCTATGTGACTCCTCCAATGGTCCAAATAGTTTTTGTTCTAGTGCTTTATTCATTGCAATTTTTTGCTGCTTAGGTGACCATGTTCTTGAGCTTGCATGTCAAATTTATATGGTCAAAAGTAGTTTTAATGCATTATATATCCTCTAGGCACTTGTAGGAGTAGTTGCTATCAATTTTGTTGACTTTGGTTCACTTTTATTTTGAAGTTACTAAAATTTTCAGAAAATGATGAAGAGATTTTTGAGGGGCTCGTCGAGCCGAAGCTCCAAGGACAAGCAAAGTGAGGAGGATAAGAGGCCCAAATATAATCTCCCTCGCACCGCGGAAGTTCGGCCGTGTGAATGGCCTTGTGATGATTTCTTGAGAGCAGCCGGGATTTATGATGATTTTTATGAGTTGGCTGAGAATGCAGGCCTCACCGATTTCCTCCACAACCAACGCGAACAGTATCTCTTACTCACTAATATTTTTGTGCAAAATTTTCATTTCCATGCTATGAGGTCACCACCTTCAGTGGATTTCTATTTATATGATGAGTATAAGGAGATGTCCCTTTTTGATTTCTGTCAGGTCTGTAAGATACCCTTTACAGGCAGCATAGAAGAACCACATCGTAGTGATGTGGAAAGGTTTATTGATATAATTGTTGTAGGGGTAACTAGGAAGGTTTCCAATGCAAGAATTACTAGCATGCATTTTCCTGTTCTACGTTACTTTGCAATATTTGCTAGTAGATGCTTGATTGGTCGCGAAAACTGTGGCAACCTTAGTGCCCCTGATATTGTTATTTTGTGCCATGCCTTGTTCCATGATGACACATTTAGTATGGGCTCTATTATTGCAAAGCGGTTAAATCTTAACCGTACTAAGGGCCCCATCTTGGGAGGTATCTTCGCCTCGCGCCTCGCTGCACACTTTAACATACCTATTAGGCATTATGAGAAGGAAGAGAATTTGTTGCCTCCTATTTTTCTAGACTATAAGAGTATGGTAGCACATGATTTTATCGTTAAGAATAAGGAAAAGATGCTTAAGTACAAGATGATCTTTGATAAAAATCACCCTGAGACTATCACTTTGCCTTCTCCTTCCTTGTTTGACTTATCTGCAGGCAAGTACCTTATTCTGCCGGAGGCCATTCATGCGTACCGAAACCCCACACCAGCTACAAAGCCAGATCCGGAACCACAATTTGTTCCTTCACGACAGTCTGTTTACCAGTGGGATCCGGAGGAGATTGCTAACCAGTGGCAACCCGAGGCTCCTTCTCAGTACGACCCCAACTACAACTTTGGATATCCGCCAGGCCAGCCGTGGCAGTAGACCAACTTAGGCCAAAAGCCTAAGCCTGGGGGAATACGTACTTCTCACTGACATTACATTCTTGTTCACACACTCATGCTAGTTGTCGGTGCTCATACTTTTTCATTGTAATATCCATGCTAGTTTATTTCTCTTTTTATGCTTTCTTCTTGTGTGTTTGATAAACCTTAAGAAAACAAAAAAAATAGTTGTAGCTTTTAGTTAGTTTACTTTCTATGCCTGTAGTACTAGTAACTAAAAAACAAAACCCAAAAAGATTTCTCATTCTTCTTTTGCTTGTTGGGAGCTTTACCGTGTAAATAGTTTTGTTTCTTTTCTTTGGGGGTCGAGAGGAGAAGACCATAATGAAAATGTTGAGTGGCTCTTACATGCATTATTGTTGATCTAACAAAGAGCCCATATTACCTTGTCTTCTCTCTTGAATTGAATGCTTGCAGATTCCAGCTTAGTCCAATGCATGTGCACTATTATTATTATCCACACTATTCGGTCATGCAAGTAAAAGGCAATAATGACGATATATGATGAACTTATTGAGATGAGAAAAGCTGGTATGAACTCAACCTCTCTTGTTTTTGTAAATATGATTAGTTCATCGTTCCTGATTCAGCCTATTATGAAAGAAACATGTTTGCAATGACAATTAGAGATTATAGTTGCTTATGCCAGGCTTAATTAGCTAGGAGCTTATAATGGTTTTCCTTGCGTGCCAACATGTTATTAAAATGGTTGTGATGTGGTATGATAGGGTGGTATCCTCTTGAACGATTCGAGTGTCTTAACTTGGCACATGTTCACGCATGTAGTTGAAACAAAATCAACATAGCCTCTACGATATTTATGTTCATGGTGCATTATATCCTACTCATGCTTGCATTCGGTGTTGATTAATTTTAATGCATGTTCATGACTGTTGTTGCTCTCTAGCTGGTCGCTTCCCAGTATTTTTGTAGCCTTCACTTGTACTAAGCGGGAATACTGCTTGCGCATCAAATCCCATAAACCCCAAAGTTATTCCATATGAGTCCACCATACCTAACTATACACGGCATCTACCTGCCGTTCCAAGTAAATTTGTATGTGCCAAACTCTAAACCTTCAAATAAACATTATGTTTTGTATGCTCGAATAGCTCATGTATCAACTAGGGTTGTTTGTATCTTCCATGCTAGGCGGGTTATTCTCAAGAGGAGTGGACTCCACTCCTCACTCCCGAGAAAATGGCTTTTAACCGGGATGCCCAGTCCCATGCTTTATGCAAACCAAATCAAAATAACTGGAAACAAAACTCCCCCGGGACTCTTGTTAGTTGGAGGCACTCGTTGTTTCGAGCAAGCCATGGATTGCTGCTTGTTGGTGGAGGGGGAGTATAAACTTTACCATTATGTTTGGGAACCGCCTATAATGTGTGTAGCATGGAAGATATCGAGATCTCTCGGTTGTTATGTTGACAATGAAAGTATAACGCTCAAAATATTATTCATATCTATTTCAAAACCGAGCTCTGGCACCTCTATAAATCCCTGCTTCCCTCTGCGAAGGGCCGGTCTATCTACTTTTATGTTGAGTCATCATCCTCTTATTAAAAAGCACCAGTTGGAGAGCACCGCTGTCATTTGCATCCATTATTGTTAGTTTACATTGAGTATTACTTGACTGGATCTCTTTTACCATGAATTACAATGTCTAGTCACTCTTTGATCTTTAAAGGTGTTCTGCATTTATGTTTTGCGGTCTCAGAAAGGGCTAGCGAGATACCATCTTGTTATATCATATTATGATTGTTTTGAGAAAGTGTTGTCATCCGAGATTTATTATTATTGCTCGCTAGTTGATTAAGCCATTGATATGAGTAAACATGAGACTTAAATGTTATTGCGAATGTGGTTAGTTCATAATCTTTGTTGAAAACTTGAATGTTGGCTTTACATATTTACAACAACAAGAGCAAACAGAGTTCGTAAAAGTTTTTCTTTATCACTTTCAGTTTATCAACTGAATTGCTTGAGGACAAGCAAAGGTTTAAGCTTGGGAGAGTTGATATGTCTCCGTCGTATCTACTTTTCCAAACACTTTTGCCCTTGTTTTGGATTCTAACTTGCATGATTTGAATGGATCTAACCGAATGGACGCTGTTCTCAGCAGAATTGCCATGGTGTTATTTTTGTGCAGAAATAAAAGTTCTCGGAATGACCTGAAAATCAACGGAGATTATTTTTGGAATATATAGAAAATACTGGAAGAAAGATCCATGTCAGTGGGCCCACACCCTGTCTACAAGGGTGGGGGCGCGCCCCCTGCCTCATGGGCCCCCTGACGCTCCACCGACCTCAACTCCAACTCCATATATTCGTGTTCGGGGAGAAAAAAAATCAGGGAGAAGGATTCATCGCAATTTACGACACGGAGCCGCCGCCAAGCCCTAAACTCTCTCGGGAAGGCTGATCTGGAGTCCGTTCGGGGCTCCGGAGAGGGGAATCCGTCGCCATCGTCATCATCAACCTTCCTCCATCACCAATTTCATGATGCTCACCGCCGTGCGTGAGTAATTCCATCATAGGCTTGCTGTATGGTGATGGGTTGGATGAGATTTATCATGTAATCGAGTTAGTTTTGTTAGGGTTTGATCCCTAGTATCCACTATGTTCTGAGATTGATGTTGCTATGACTTTGTTATGCTTAATGCTTGTCACTAGGGCCCGAGTGCCATGATTTCAGATCTGAACCTATTATGTTTTCCTGAATATATGTGAGTTCTTGATCCTATCTTGCAAGTCTATAGTCACCTACTATGTGTTATGATCCGGCAACCCCGAAGTGACAATAATCGGGACCAATCCCGATGATGACCGTAGTTTGAGGAGTTCATGTATTCACTATGTGTTAATGCTTTGGTCCAGTACTCTATTAAAAGGAGGCCTTAATATCCCTTAGTTTCCAATAGGACCCCGCTGCCGCGGGAGGGTAGGACAAAAGATCCCATGCAAGTTCTTTTCCATAAGCACATATGACTATAGTTGGAATACATGCCTACATTACATTGATGAACTGGAGCTAGTTCTGTGTCACCCTATGTTATAACTGTTGCATGATCGATCGCATCCGACATAATTCTCCATCACCGATCCATTGCCTACGAGCTTTTCATATATTGTTCTTCGCTTGTTTACTTTTCCGTTGCTATTGTCACAATCACTACAAAACCCAAAAATATTACTTTTGCTATTGTTACCACTACTATCATATTACTTTTCTACTAAATAATTTGCTGCAGATATTAAGTTTCCAGGTGTGGTTGAATTGACAACTCAGCTGCTAATACTTGAGAATATTCTTTGGCTCCCCTTGTGTCGAATCAATAAATTTGGGTTGAATACTCTACCCTCGAAAACTGTTGTGATCCCCTATACTTGTGGGTTATCAACTGGTCACTGGAAATGGAACTGCCCCAAGTTGTAACGCCCCAAGACAGGCGCTCCAGATGCCTTCCATGTTTTCCAAGATTCGTCATGTGATTTGTTTTGTTCATTGCTTTCATCTTTGCATCTTTTGCATTGCATCATGTCATCATGCCATCATTTTCTCAAACTAACTAAAACTCACTTAAACAAATTGCATAGATCTTTCGATCTATTTAAACCGAGGGAATTCACATGGTGAGTTCTCTTTATAACATATCGTCCTAATAATTATGGAGCTATTATAAATATTCCATTTTTTGAAGTAATCGGAAAACACTTGCAAAATATTTCCCATGCCTATTCCACTTCAAGCTTCACCTCCAAACCTCGGCAACAATCCTTTATCTCTTTCATCGAGGCTCCTCTAAAAATTCAAACATTTTTTGGACCTTCCTTTTACCGAGTCCTAGTTCAAACCCATTTGAATTAAATTCAAATGAGTTCAAATTTACATGTTTCAATCTTGGCCTTTTCTATTTTCTCGTAACAAACTCATTTTTATGAGTCCGGGAAAATTACCCGCTTGCGCAAATTCTTGTCCTATCTCTTCTCCTTTTTTATTTGTTTTTTTCTTTTCTATTCTTTTGTTTTTAGAAGAAGAAGAGAGAAGGAGAGAGAAGCCCAGCCCAGGCCCATGTCCTCCCAGGCCCAGCCAAGGCTCATCTCTAACCCTAACCCTCACCCGAACGATCCCCTCGCATCTCCCCTCACTCCCTCATTCCTCCTAGCGCCGTCTGATAAGGGCATGACACCATCAATTGATGATCCTACTCAAGCTGAGCTAGTTAAAGAATTAAGTCTTGGAAATGTTGCAGAAATTAATGATGTGCAGAAAACCATATTTCATAGAGGAAATGATGGTCGTGTGCGTCATTTGTGTGGACCGAGAATTAATTCTATAATTGCTAGACCCAAGATCAGTTACATGATGCATTCATTGGATTCAAAAGATGTGATTGATTCATTGGAGCATGGTCCTGTACACATGAAATATAGAGTTGTACCACAATATTTGGTCTATGGAAAAACAGGACGCTCAGAAGGATCAGTATGCCACAGTAAAGGAAAAGATCAGGTCGGTTTCAATCTTAATCGACAGTTAAAATTATGCCAGCGAATAGTTATGCATCAAAGGAGAAAACATGAGATAAAAATGGAACTTGTACGTGACAAGGTAGAGCCAAACTTTCGTACGCCTCCTAATTGGATACGGATCGGCTCAGTGGATCTTTGTTTGCATGGCAAGAAAATCACGTTGCATGCAAACTAATTATCTATCTCATGGAGTCCAAGTCCAAATAAAATAAAGAGATGTATTTTCGTTTGAGTTATGGGTCACGTACTTGAGTTTTTTTTATTCGTTTAGGATTTAGTCATTAGATTGCTATACTTTTTAGAGTCCCAATTTTCTTAGCTTCTGTATAGGCACACGAGAGCTAGGCCAAATAAAAGGCTCGCCTCGGCTGATGTAAAGGGGGGCAGTTTTTGAGTTTTCTTTTGAGTATGAGATATACAGAAAAATGTCCGAGTTACGGGCAGCCATATCTTGTGTATTATCTGTGATTTTCCCATCGCGGAAATTTACTAGCGACGGAGGGTTGATCATCACATCGACGCCTACATGCTGATCCAAGGGGGTCATTATTTTTATTCATGTATTTTCATACGCGGGTGAAAATTATCTTGAAGGTTGCGAGGAGGAACAGGGGGACGAACTGTTGATCAAGCATCGCCGTGAAAGATCGGGCCATCTACACGCACAAATTAGCATCTCGCTAGTCTGTGCCTCATCAAGTGGTATTCAGAGCAAAGGTTAGTCGCGGCGATTCAGTTTGCAATATTGTCTGCAGAGGCGAGCATCAACATGTTGAGCAAGAACATATTGATGGAGGAGGAAGGCATCGGCGAGGTCGCTCTTTTTCACACTCGTTGCGACGTGAAGGAGCGGTGTGTCAATTTGACGATTGATAAAGGTTCTGTGGTCAACATGGTGAGCATCGAGGTGGTGGAAAAATTGGGGCTGAATATGTCGCCTCCTGAAAGACCGTACACGCTGAAGTGGTTCAAAGGTGAAATCAAAATTACCCATCAGATTTTGCTAATATTTGATTTGGGAAAATATTGTTGTGCGGAATTTTTTCACGTTTGTCCAGTGCCTATGGTGTCATGCCATTTGCTACTTGGGAACCCATGGTGCATGCGCATCGGAGCTGTTCGGGATGTCAAGGAAAATAGTTATTCTCTACAATGGAAAGGCTGGAAAATTTCTTTTATCCCTATGCCAGTGGATGTGTTCATGGTAGATTGGAAAGGACGTTTGTAGAAAAGAAGATAAGAGCAAGAAGAAATAGAGGAAAAAGTTGATGCACCGATGAAGGGGGTAAATCTTTTGGTGGAGAAGGTTCAAGGGGATGCTGATGCAAAGGGGCAGCGATGGAATGTGTTTAAAACACAGTGTAAGATCAAGAACCGTGCTTGCAAGATGATAATTGATGGTGGTAGCTTTACAAATGCCATTAGCAAAGATCTTGTGCAGTCATTGGGCTTGTCCATGTGGCGGCACCCGCAACCACACCATGTGAAGTGGCTATACAATTCAGGAAAATTAAAGATTACACATAAGGTGCGTGTGCCATTTGTTGTTGGAGATTATATTGACAAGGTGGATTGTGATGTCGTGCCGATGGATGTATGTCAGCTGTTATTGGGAAGGCCATGGCAGTTCTATCATGATGCAATGCATGCCGGGAAATCTAACATATACACATTCATACACTATGGGAGGCGGCACGTATTGAAACCGATGGCAGATTCTGTAATAAAAATAGACTTGGAAGCTGCAGAAAAATTGACGGTCCTAAAAACAGAAATGAAACCGGGGACGGTTTCTTTTGAAGGGAGGGAGGATGATAAGGGCATGACACCATCAATTGATGATCCTACTCAAGCTGAGCTAGTTAAAGAATTAAGTCATGGAAATGTTGCAGAAATTAATGATGTGCAGAAAACCATATTTCATAGAGGAAACGATGGTCGTGTGCGTCATTTGTGTGGATCGAGAATTAATTCTATAATTGCTAGACCCAAGATCAGTTACATGATGCATTCATTGGATTCAAAAGATGTGATTGATTCATTGGAGCATGGTCCTGTACGCATGAAATATAGAGTTTTACCACAATATTTGGTCTATGGAAAAACAGGACGCTCGGAAGGATCAGTATGCCGCAGTAAAGGAAAAGATCAGATCGGTTTCAATCTTAACCGACAGTTAAAATTATGCCCGCGAATAGTTATGCATCAAAGGAGAAAACATGAGATAAAAATGGAACCTGTACGTGACAAGGTAGAGCCAAACTTTCGTACGCCTCCTAATTGGATACGGATCGGCTCAGTGGATCTTTGTTTGCATGGCAAGAAAATCACGTTTCATGCAAACTAATTATCTATCTCATGGAGTCCAAGTCCAAATAAAATAAAGAGATGTATTTTCGTTTGAGTTATGGGTCATGTACTTGAGTTTTTTTTATTCGGTTAGGATTTAGTCATTAGATTGCTATACTTTTTAGAGTCCCAATTTTCTTAGCTTCTGTTTAGGCGCACGAGAGCTAGGCCAAATAAAAGGCTCGCCTCGGCTGATGTAAAGGGGGGCAGTTTTTGAATTTTCTTTTGAGTATGAGATATACAGAAAAACGTCTGAGTTACGGGCGGCCATATCTTGTGTATTATCTGTGATTTTCCCATCGTGGAAATTTACTAGCGACGGAGGGTTGATCATCACATCGACGCCTACGTGCTGATCCAAGGGGGTCATTATTTTTATTCGTGTATTTTCATACGCGGGTGAAAATTATCTTGAAGGTTGCGAGGAGGAACAGGGGGACGAACTGTTGATCAAGTATCGCCGTGAATGATCGGGCCATCTACACGCACAAATTAGCATCTCGCTAGTCTGTGCCTCATCACCGTCACACGTAGAGGGTGGAACCAGCGCCCGATCCTCCCTCCTCTCGATCTCTCCCTCTCCCTCGCTCTTGTCGCCACCCGCAGAGAAAGCGAGAGGAGCTCCCCTCGCTCGTCCTCCACACCCCTGTCTTGCCCGCTCATGTTCAAGCGCTCGGGAGAGGAGCTCCTAGGCGCCTCAGCCACCCGGCGCCCGTGTAGCGACCAGACCTCAAACGGTCCAATCTCTGTGCTCTAGTGTCATCCCTGGATCAGTAGTGCTGACACCGCACAGTACTTGAAGGATTTATAACAGAGTAGCAATCACACACTTATTACAACGAGTGTCTCAAAAGAGAACTTATTACATTTAATATGGCTTAAGGCCATCTAATAACGATAACAGCGGAAGGCTTGGAAGATAAGTGAGTCCATCAACTCCAACGGCATCACTGAGTATAGAACCACGACCTAAAAGGCTCCTTACTCGTCGTCTGAAAAGTCTGCAACATGAACGTTGCAGCCCGAAACGGGTCAGCACATGGAATATGCTGGTAAAGTAACACATAGAGAGCAATGAAAGAATAAGGCTATACTACATGCATGTTTGGCTGGTGGAAAGCACTATGGTTACAGTTTTGCGTAAAGCCAATTTTTCCCTACTACAAAAGAATAAATTTTATTTAACTATCATGGTAGTTGTTAAACATTGAGAGTGTAGACACCGTCTCAATCCCAATTAAGCATCATCATTAAAACCCAACAAAATCAATTAGAGTAACATGATGAGATTCACATGATAATCCAAGTACTAGATACTCAAATTGTCCATAACCGGGGACACGGCCAACCATGATTAGTTTATACACTCTACAGAGGTTTGCTCACTTTTCCCCACAAGACTCGATCTCCTCCATTGGGATTCTCGCACTACATGCTGTTTGAGAAACGGATGACCGAGACATAGTCTTTCGGAAGCGCTTGCACCTTACGAACGGGTAGACCGTACCAACCTACATCCCCTACATCTGCTAGTCTACCACTGTAAGAGTTCGCATGACTTAGTCAACTATGCTAGAGCCCATAGTAGCTTGTGGCTGCACACGAAAGTTTCTAGTATGAATAATCTCATGATTCCTTTGAGCCTGGGTGGCGGTCCAAAAGAAAAACAGGCAATCGCTGGAATACCCAGGTGCCTCAATCCACCCATATGTGTGTTTAAGTTGCCACCTTAGATAAACCATTAATTTAACAATCTCACATCTATCATGGATACACTCACCCAATCCACGTCTACTAGCATAGCATGGCAATAAGCAAACATAGAAATAACTCCCAAAGGTTTGATAATAAAACAGGTAATAGGTACTACCTCATCTACTTCCCAAAACCCACAATTTAATTAGATCCTAATCATGCATTGTTTGAGGATTAATCTAATGCAATAAAAACTGGGTAGTAGGAGGTATGATCAAAGTGTTACTTGCCTTGCTGATGATCCGCAAAACCTAGCGATTCGAATTAGCAAGCGGCGCACTCCGGGTACTCTATCGCAAACAAACAAGCATACAATAAGTACTCATCTAATGCACGGGTAAAACTCAAATAAGAGATCTAACTAGAAAGTTCAACTTAAGAAATCCGGTTTGCAAAAAAATCAAATCGAACGAAGCAACGAAAAACAAGCGTCAAAAGAAACAAGCTTCGTTTACTAATCTGGATCTAGGTTAAATTTTACAGAGGCAAAAACTTGTTTGAGTTAGTTAAACAGAAAGAGGGTTTCGAGACAAAACTCCAGGCGCTTGAATCGCCTGATTCCGACAAACGAGCGAAAAGTTATACTGGAACGAAAATCAGATCAGAAATCACGATCAGAAAAATCACGGAAAAAATCCGAGGAAAAGAAAAACGACAAACAGATTAACAAACGAACATTCGTTATCTGGATCTAAATGATGAACGCGTTCGTTAAAACGAACGGACGAGCGAATGCTCGCTAATTAACCTAAACCAAAAAAATCGATCTAATAAAAAAAACGGATCTAAAAAAACCGACGAAAAATCGACGGAAAAACCAAACAGTTTTTATAAAAAACCGGCGGCGGGGTCATCCTCGGCGGGCGGGTCTGGCGTCGGCTGCGGCAGCTGCGGCGCGGGGCGGTGGCGGCGGGCGGCGGTGGCGGCGGCGGCGGCGTCGACGGCGGCGGCGGTGGCTTGGGGCGCGGGCTAGGGTTTCCTGGGGCGGCGGCTTGGGCTAAAGCGCCCCGGGGTGGCGCTATTTAAAGGGCCCCGGCCAGAGGAGTCCTGGCCGATCCCGGCCCGTAGTCGGTTCGTTTTTAAAAAAACAATACGCGCAGAAAAACAAACAAAAAAAATACTAAACGGACTCCAAAAATCCCGAAATAAATTTTCCCCGGCTTCTATAATCAAGCCGCACAGGATGAACATTTATTTGGGGCCTAAATGCAATTTTGAAAAACGCACATTTTTCCTAAATTCAAATAAAATAGCAAATAAAACCAAAATAAAATCTTATTTGATTTTATTATTAAATCCTCAATATTTCGTTATTTTTGGGAAAGTCATTTTATTCCCTCTCTCATATTTTTATGATAGAAATAAATGAAGATAAAATAAATAAAATCAAATGATCCTATTTTCAAAATTTGAGAAAACTCAAATATGAAAATAACGAAATCTCCAACTCTCTCTCCGAGGGTCCTTGAGTTGCGTAGAATTTCTAGGATCAACCAAAATGCAATAAAATATGATATGAAATGATGATCTAATGTATAACATTCCAAAATGAAAATTTGGGATGTTACAAACCTACCCCCCTTAAGATGAATCTCGCCCTCGAGATTCGGGTTGGCTAGAAAATAGGTGAGGGTGGTCCTTCAGCAGATCTTCCTCTCACTCCCAGGTGGCTTCATCCTCCGTGTGGTGGCTCCACTGGACTTTGCAAAATTTGATGACCTTACTGCGGGTGACTCGGCTGGCATACTCAAGAATCTTGACTGGATTTTCCTCATAGGTCAAATCACTGTCCAACTGAATCGCTTCCAGCGGCACTGTATCTCTCAGCGGTATATCAGCCATCTCTGCATGGCACTTCTTCAATTGGGAAACGTGGAATACATCGTGAACTCCTGACAATCCTTCGGGCAATTCCAACTTGTAGGCTACTTCTCCCATACGCCCCAAAACCTTGTATGGTCCTACAAAACATGGCGCTAACTTTCCCTTAACTCCAAAGCATTTAACTCCTCGAAGTGGAGATACTCGAAGATAAAGTCGGTCTCCGACCTCGTAAACTGTCTTCTTGCGTTTAGAATCTGCGTAGCTCTTCTGCCTAGACTGAGCTACCTTGAGCCTATCGCGAATCAATTTCACCTTCTGTTCAGACTCCTTAATCAGGTCCGGTCCAAACAACTGGCGGTCTCCAACTTCATCCCACAACAATGGGGTCCTGCACCTCCTTCCGTACAAGGCTTCGAAAGGGGCCATCTTCAAACTGGATTGATAGATGTTGTTGTAAGAGAACTCTGCGTACGGTAAATTGTCGTCCCAGCTAGATCCATAATCTAGCGCACAAGCTCTTAGCATATCCTCCAAAATCTGATTGACTCTCTCGGTCTGTCCATCTGTCTGCGGATGGAAAGCTGTACTGAACTCTAGCCTGGTACCCAAAGTTTCGTGCAACTGATTTCAGAACTTCGAGGTAAACTGGGTTCCTCAGTCTGATACAATGCTCCTTGGAACTCCATGCAGACATACGATCCTGGTCATGTATATCTTTGCCAACTTAGCATTGGTGTAAGTAGTCTTCACTGGGATGAAATGCACTACCTTTGTCAAACGATCGACTACTACCCAAATCGAATCATAGCCTGAACGTGTTCTGGGCAATCCCGTAATAAAATCCATGCCTAGCTTATCCCACTTCCATTCGGGTATTGGCAATGGCTGTAGCAATCCTGCTGGCTTCTGATGCTCTACCTTTACTCTCTGACATACATCACAAACTACTACATACTCCGCAATATCCTTCTTCATTCCGGTCCACCAGAAATTATCTTTCAAATCCAAATACATCTTGGTATTTCCTGGGTGAATCGAATATGGTGAATCATGGGCCTCTTGCAGAATTAACTTCCTGATCTCCGGGTTATTAGGTACATAAACACGGTCTTCAAACCATAAGGTATTGTGCTCATCCTCATGAAATCCTTTAGCTTTTCCTTTACTCATTTTCTCCTTTATAGAAACAATCTCCTTGTCGGTCCTTTGAGCTTCTCTGATCTTATCCATCAAAGTAGACTGAATCTCCAATGCTGCTACATAGCCTCTCGGAACTATCTCCAAACATAGATCACGAAGATCCTCGGCTAACTTCCTTGGTAAATCTCCCATCATTAGGGTGTTGACATGGCTTTTACGGCTCAATGCGTCGGCTACTACTTAGCCTTCCCGGGATGATAATGCAATCTCATATCATAATCCTTGATGAGCTCCAACCATCTCCTTTGCCTGAGATTCAACTCCTTCTGCGTGAAAATGTACTTAAAACTCTTGTGATCCGTGTACACCTCGCAGTGGTTTCCAATGAGAAAATGTCTCCAAGTTTTCAATGCATGCACTATGGCTGCTAACTCCAAATCATGCGTGGCATAATTCAACTCATGAGGCTTAAGCTGTCGTGAGGGATATGAAACAACTCTTCCCTCCTGCATAAGCACTGCTCCAAGTCCTCGACGTGAAGCGTCGCAATATACCTCATAATCCTTGTTCTGATCCGGCAAAATCAATACTAGTGGTGTAACCAAATGTTTCTTCAACTCCTGAAAACTGGCCTCACATTCCTCAGTCCATTTGAACTTGGTATCCTTCTTCAACAACTCCGCCATAGGTTTTGCAATCTTCGAGAAATTTTCAATGAATCTCCGGTAGTATCATGCGAGTCCAAGAAAACTCCGGATCTCTCCAACTGTTGTTGGGGCCTCCCAATTCGTCACAGTGTCAACCTTGGTGGGATCTACTGCTATACCTTCTCCAGATATAACGTGTCCTAGGAATCCAACTTCCTTCAACCAAAATTCACATTTGCTAAACTTGGCATATAACTGATGTTCTCTGAGCTTCTCAAATACCAAATGCAATTGCTCCTTATGCTCCTCTTCATTCTTCGAGTAAACCAGAATATCATCAATGAACACTACGACGAACTTATCCAAAAACTCCATAAACACCTTGTTCATCATGTTCATAAAATAGGCAGGGGCGTTAGTCAGACCAAATGACATAACAGTATACTCGTACAGCCCATACCTGGTGGTAAAAGCCATCTTAGGTATATCCTGTTCTCAAATTTTCAACTGATGGTATCCTGATCGTAAATCGATCTTGGAAAATACCTTAGCTCCTTGCAATTGATCAAACCGATCATTGATCATCAGTAGTGGGTACTTGTTCTTGATGGTTACTTCATTCAATCCTCGATAATCAACAACCATCCTTAACGATCCATCCTTTTTATCCACTAGAAGTACTGGCGATCCCCAAGGCGAAGAGCTTCGGCGAATATAACCTTTATCCAATAACTCTTTAATCTTCTTCTTAATCTCCTCCAAATCCTTTGCGGGCATCCTGTATGGTCTCTTAGATATTGGCCCTTTGCCTAGCAAAAGCTCAATCAAAAACTCAATATCTCTATCCGGTGGCATGCCTGGCAACTCCTCTGGAAACATGTCAGGGAAATCCTTCACTATTGGTACTTCCTCTTGCACAACTCCTGTTAAGGAATTTACCTGAGTCCTTTTCGGCACATGCCGGGATACATACTTAATCCTTCTTCCTTCTAGCGTTGTAAGCAAAATTGACTTTCTGGCGCATTCAATGTTCCCTTCATACTTCGATAACCAATCCATGCCTAATATCACATCCAATCCTTGAGATTCCAATACTATTAGGTCCGAGGGAAATACATAGTTACCGATCCTTAGTGGTAACCGATCACACCATAGACTAGCCATATACTCTGCTCCAGGTGAGGTTACTAACATGGGTGACCTAAGGGCTCGGGTTGGCAGTTTATACTTATCCACAAATCCCCTTGATATGTATGAATGTGATGCACCAGTATCAAAAAGAACGAGTGCAGTAAATGACTTAACCAAAAACTTACCTATTACTGCATCTGGCTGAGCTTCAACCTCCTCCATGTTAACGTGGTTCACCTGTCCTCTGTTGAAAGGGTTCGGCTTCTTCCCAGAGCTTCCATTGCCACTTCCATTCTGGGCTTCAGGACATTCATTGGCATAATGTCCGGTCTTCTGGCACTTAAAGCAAGTGACTTGGCTCAGGTCTCTCTTGGCTGGGGTTGATGGGTTGGTACGGTTCTGGTCGTTGCTTCCTCCATTCCCATTACCATTCTTGGAGCCATTATTATTGTGCGAGCTACCTCCCCCATGGGTATGCTGAAAAGGTCCTCCCGGTTTAGGGGTAAAACGCGGCTTCTATTGAGCTCCAGAATTGTACTTCCCTTGTCCATACTTCCTCTTACGGTTTTCAATCTGCTGCGGCTTCCCTTCAATCATAAGAGCACGATCTACCAACTCCTGGTAGTTGTTGAAGCTTGCTACCATCAACTGCAAGCTCAACTCATCATTCAGTCCTTCCAGAAACTTCTCCTGTTTAGCTGCATCCGTAGCAACGTCATCTGGGGCATAACGTGCTAGCTTACTAAAGTCATCCACATACTGGCCAACTGTCCGTCCTCCTTGGCGCAAGTTGTGAAACTCACGCTTCTTCAAGGCCATAGCTCCTGCTGAAACATGGGTAGTACGGAAAGCCTGCTGAAACTGGTCCCATGTGACAGTGTCGATAGGGAAAGTGGCTGTGAAATTCTCCCACCATGATGCTGCGGGTCCGTCAAGCTGATGTGCGGCAAACTTCACCTTTTCCGCATCTGTGCATCCTGCCGTGGTCAACTCCCTTGCTGTCTTGCGGAGCCAATCATCTGCTACTATAGGCTCGGTGCTACTGGAAAACACTGGCGGATTCAGCCTAAGAAAACAGGCTAAGTGATCAACAGGTGGTGGTGGTGGTGGGTTGTTGTTGTTGTTCCCTTGATTCTGATTCTATACTAGCAACTGCATCAACGTATTCTGCTGCTGGATCAGCTGAGTGAGCTCCGATGGGAAGGTAAATCCTGGGTCACGTCTCGGAGGCATCTGATGGGTTTAGAAAAGATGAGATTTAAGAATAGAGAGGGGTCTAAAGAGAAAACACTACCCATATGCACATGAGGCAAAAGCAAACAATTCACTTCATTCAATCAAACAAGGGCATACAATAGGTCTAACTATCGCAAAAGTGCTCGGACTACTATATTTACATGGTGGAATACTACTACTGATGTGGTGGTCTACTAGAAATATTCTTTGGTTGCAGACTCCATGATATCTGCTCCAGCTTCATCAACATAGTTATCATCACTATCGTCTGGGTCCGAGTCGGTGTCGTCGATGATGATGTAGTCTTCCGGGCGAATCTCCTTGGGTTCTTCGTCTTCTTCTACTGGTGTAGGGCCTCACATAAATATTCCGATCTTCATTGTTAGGTCGGCATTCTTATCCACTAGTACTTCGATTTCCTCCTCATAATCTTCACGTGTAGCCTTGAGTTCTTCCTCCAGTTCTGTGATTCTTGTCTTTGCCTTCTTCAGATCTATCATGTCCACGCACATCTGGTTCTCCTGACGTCGAATGTGCTGGTTTAACTCCTGGATAAAAGCTGTGATTGATCTATCCTTCTTGGTGTTGATCATCTCCCAATGCTCATCTCGGCGCCCACAAATCTGGTAGATTGTATCCTTAAGATCATTGTGGTAAACTTCTCCAATATGTCCCATGGTGATGTGAGCTGGCATGCTCTTTCCTAGACTCCAGGTTGGTGCATCAAAGGAAAACGCTATGGGCTCAGTGACTGGCATGAACGTCCTTCCTGGAACTTGAACTTGAATCATCCAGCGCTCCTCTTCAGGTAAAGTGGCGTTGTAGGTTCCGGTGAAGCTTGGTACTCCGATGTTCAGATATCTAGTGACTTCCTTCAAGTGACGTCCAAAGGGTGTATCTTCATCCGGTTGTGTAAACTTGTTCCTTGCATCCGCCATCCTAAAAGAGTAGAAAAGATGAGGAGTCAGAATGAGAAGAGTGAGTAGTGATCTAGGGCTTTAGCTTAGTGGTCGTGTCCTACAGTCAGCGTGTGCTCTGATACCATCTTGTAGCGACCAGACCTCAAACGGCCCAATCTCTGTGCTCCAGTGTCATCCCTGGATCGGTAATGCTGACACCGCACAGTACTTGAAGGATTTATAACAGAGTGGCAATCACACACTTATTACAATGAGTGTCTCAAAAGAGAACTTGTTACATTTAATATGGCTTAAGGACATCTAATAACGATAACAGCGGAAGGCTTGGAAGATAAGTGAGTCCATCAACTCCAACGGCATCTCTGAGTATAGAACCACGACCTAAAAGGCTCCTTACTCGTTGTCTGAAAAGTCTGCAACATGAACGTTGCATCCCGAAACGGGTCAGCACATGGAATATGCTGGCAAAGTAACACATAGAGAGCAATGAAATAATAAGGCTATACTACATGCATATTTGGCTAGTGGAAAGCTCTATGGTCATCTTGTAGATGCAGCTACCACGCGCTACTTGGAGCTATTCCAAATAACGGTTCTACTATACGAATCCGGTTTACTACTCAGAGTCATCCGGATTAGTGTCAAAGTTTGCATCGACGTAACCCTTTACGACGAACTCTTTTACCACCTCCATAATCGAGAAAATTCCTTAGTCCACTAGTTACTAAGGATAAGTTCGACCGCTGTCATGTAATCCATTCCTGGATCACTCTTGTACCCCTTGACTAACTCATGGCAAGGCACACTTCAGGTGCGGTACACAACATAGTATACTATAGAGCTTATGTCTAAAGCATAGGGGACGACCTTCGTCCTTTCTCTCTCTTCTGCCGTGGTCAGGTCTTGAGTCTTACTCAATACTCACACCTTGTAACACAGCCAAGAACTCCTTCTTTGCTGATCTATTTTGAACTCCTTCAAAATCTTGTCACGGTATGTATTCATTTGAAAGTAATATTAAGCGTTTTTTATCTATCCTTATAGATCTTGATGCTCAATGTTCAAGTAGCTTAATCCAGGTTTTCCATTGAAAAACACTTTTCAAATAACCCTGCATGCTATCCAGAAATTCTACATCATTTCTAATCAACAATATGTTAACAACATATACTCATCAAAAATTCTATAGTGCTCCCACTCACTTCTTTGGAAATACAAGTTTCTCATAAACTTTGTATAAACCCAAAATCTTTGATCGTCTCATCAAAGTGTACATTCCAACTCCGAGATGCTTACTCGAGTCCTTAGAAGGATTGCTGCAGCTTTGCATACTTGTTAGCATCTTTCAGGATTGACAAAACCATCTGGTTGTATCACATACAACCTTTCCTCAAGAAAATTGCCGAGGAAACAATGTTTTGGCATCCTATCTGCAAGATTTCATAAATAATGCAGTAACTGCTAACATAATTCCAATAGACTCTTAGCATCGCTACGAGTGAGAAAGTCTCATCATAGTCAACTCCTTGAACTTGTCGGGAAACATCTTAACGACAAGTCGAGCTTTCTTAATGGTGACACTTACCATCATTGTCCGTCTTCCTTTTAAAATCCATCTGCACCCAACAGCCTTACGACCATTAAGTAGTTCTTTCAAAGTCTATACTTTGTTTTATACATGGATCCTTTCTCGGATTTTATGGCCTCGATCCATTCATCGGAATCCGGGCCCACCATCGCTTCTCCATAGCTCGTAGGTTCATTGTTGTCTAGCAACATGACTTCCAAGACAGGATTACGTACCACTCTGAAGTAGTACACATCCTTGTCGACCTATGAGGTTTGGTAGTGACTTGATCTGAAGTTTCATGATCATTATCATAAGCTTCCACTTCAATTGGTGTAGGTGCCACAGGAACAACTTCCTGTGCCCTGCTACACACTAGTTGAAGTGACGGTTCAATAACCTCATCAAGTCTCCACCATCCTCCCACTCAATTCTTTCAAGAGAAACTTTTCCTCGAGAAAGAACCCGTTTCTAGAAACAATCACTTTTGCTTCCGGATCTGAAATAGGAGGTATACCCAACTATTTTTGGGTATTCTATGAAGATGCATTTATCCGCTTTGGGTTCGAGCTTATCAGCCTGAAACTTTTTCACATAAGCGTCGCAGCCCCAAACTTTTAAGAAACGACAGCTTAGGTTTCTCTAAACCATAGTTCATACGGTGTCGTCTCAACAGAATTGTGTGGTGCCTTATTTAAAGTGAATGCGGTTGTCTCTAATTCTTAACCGATAAACGATAGTGGTAATTTGATAAGAGACATCATGGTATGCACCATATCCAATAGGGTGCAGTTATGATGTTCGGACACACCATCACACTATGATGTTCCAGGCGGTATTAGTTGTGAAACAATTTCCACAATGTCTTAATTGTGTGCCAAACTCATAACTCAGATATTCATCTCTATGATCATGTCATGGAAATTTTATCATCTTGTCACGACGATCTTCAACTTCACTCTGAAATTACTTGAACCTTTCAATAATTCAGACTTGTGTTTCATCAAGTAAATATACTCAGCATCTACTCAAATCATCTGTGAAGTAAGAACATAACGATATCCACTGCGTGCCTCAACACTCATTGGACTGCACACATCAAAATGTATTACTTCCAACAAGTTGCTTTCTTGTTCCATCTTACTGAAAACGAGGCCTTTCAGTCATCTTGCCCATGTGGTATGATTTGCATGTCTTAAGTGATTCAAAATCAAGTGAGTCCAAATGATCCATCTGTATGGAGTTTCTTCATGCATATCTACCAATAGACATGGTTTGCATGTCTCAATCTTTTCAAAAACGAGTGAGTCCAAAGATCCATCAACATGGAGCTTCTTCATGCGTTTTATACCAACATGACTCAAATGGCAGTGCAACAAGTATGTGGTACTATCATTACTATCTTATATCTTTTGGCATGAACATGTGTATCACTATGATCGAGATTCAATAAACCATTTATTTTAGGTGCAAGACCATTGAAGGTATTATTCAAGTAAATAGAGTAACCATTATTCTCCTTAAATGAATAACCGTATGGCGATAAACATAATCCAATCATGTCTATGCTCAACGCAAACACCAAATAACAATTATTTAGTTTTAACACCAATCTCGATGGTAGAGGGAGCGTGCGATGTTTGATCACATCAACCTTGGAAACACTTCCAACATATCGTCATCTCACCTTTAGCTAGTCTCCGTAGCCTTTTATTTCAAGTTACTAACACTTAGCAACCGAACCGGTATTATTACCATGGTGCTACTAGGAGTACTAGTAAAGTACACAATAATATAATGTATATTCAAAATACTTCTGTCGACCTTGCCAGCCTTCTCATCTACCAAGGATCTAGGGTAGTTCTGCTTCAGTGATCGTTCCCCTCATTATAGAAGCACTTAGTCTCGGGTTTGGTTCAACCTTGGGTTTCTTCACTAGAGCAGCAACTGATTTGCCATCTCATGAAGTATCCCTTCTTTCCCTTGCCCTTCTTGAAACTAGTGGTTTTACTAACCATCAACAATTGATGCTCCTACTTGATTTCTACTTTCACGGTGTCAAACATCGCGAATTGCTCAAGGATCATCATGTCTATCCCTGATATGTTATAGTTCATCACTAAGCTCTAATAGCTTGGTGGTAGTGACTATGGAGAACTATCACTATCTCATTTGGAAGATTAACACCAACTCGATTCAAGCGATTGTAGTACTCAGACAATCTGAGCACATGCTCAACGATTGAGCTTTCCTCCCTTAGTTTGCAGGCTTAAGAAACTTGTCATAGGTCTCATACCTCTTGACGTGGGCACTAGTCTGAAATCCCAATTTCAGTCTTTGGAACATCTCATCTGTTCTGCGACGTTTCAAAAACGTCTTTGGTGCCACAATTCTAAACCGTTAGTATTACACACTGAACTATCACGTAGTCATCAAAACGTGTATGTCAGATGTTTCCCAACATCTACAGACGATGCTCGAGGTTCAACGCACTGAGCGGTGCATTAAGGACATAGCCCTTCTGTGCAGCAATGAGGACAATCCTCAGTTCACGGACCCAGTCCGCATAATTGCTACTATCAACTCTCAACTAAATTTTCTCTAGGAACATATCTAAAAACGTAGAACCAAAGCGTGAGCTACGACATAATTTACAAAGACCTTTTGACTATGTTCATGATAATTAAGTTCATCTAATCAAATTATTCAATGAACTCCCACTTAGATAGACATCCCTCTAGTCATCTAAGTGATACATGATCCGAGTCAACTAGGCTGTGTCCGATCATCACGTGAGACAGACTAGTCATCATCAGTGAACATCTTCATGTTGATCGTATCCACTATACGACTCATGTTTGACCTTTCGGTCTTCCGTGTTCCGAGGCCATGTCTGTACATGCTAGGCTCGTCAAGTTAACCTAAGTGTATTGCGTGTGTAAATCTGGCTTACACCCATTGTATGCGAACATTAGAACCTATCACACCCGATCATCACGTGGTGCTTCGGAACAACGGACCTTAGCAACGGTGCACAGTTAGGGGGAACACAATCCTTGATATTTTAATGAGGGATCATCTTATTTATGCTACCGTCGTTCTAAGCAAATAAGATGTAAAAACATGACAAACATCACATGCAAATCATAAAGTGACATGATATGGCCAATATCATCTTGCGCCTTTGATCTCCATCTTCGAGGCACGACATGAACACCATCGTCACCGGCATGACACCATGATCTCCATCATTGTGTCTTCATGAAGTTGCCTCGCCAACTATTACTTCCACTACTACGGCTAACGGTTAGCAATAAAGTAAAGTAATTACATGGCGTTTTCATTGACACGCAGGTCATAAATAAATTAAGACAACTCCTATGGCTCCTGTCGGTTGTCATACTCATCGACATGCAAGTCGTGATTCCTATTACAAGAACATGATCAATCTCATACATCACATATATCATTCATCACATCCTTTTGGCCATATCACATCACATAGCATACCCTGCAAAAACAAGTTAGACGTCCTCTAATTGTTGTTGCATGTTTTACGTGGCTGCTACGGGTTTCTAGCAAGAACGTTTCGTACCTACGCAAAACCACAACGGTGATATGCCAATTGCTATTTACCCTTCATAAGGACCCTTTACATCGAATCCGATCCAATTAAAGTGGGAGAGACAGACACCCGCCAGCCACCTTATGCATCAAGTGCATGTCAGTCGGTGAAACCAGTCTCACGTAAGCGTACGTGTAAGGTCGGTCCGGGCCGCTTCATCCCACAATGCCGCCGGATCAAGATAAGACTAGTAATGGTAAGAAAATTGAACAAATCATCGCCCACAACTGCTTTGTGTTCTACTCGTGCATAGAATCTACGCATAGACCTAGCTCATGATGCCACTGTTGGGGAACGTAGTAGAAATTTAAAAAAATTCTACGAATCACCAAGATCAATCTATGGAGTCATCTAGCAACGAGGGGAAGAGGAGTGCATCTACATACCCTTGTATATCGCGAGCGGAAGCGTTCAAGAGAACGGGGTTGATGGAGTCATACTCGTCGTGATCCAAATCACCGATGACCGAGCGCCGAACGGACGACACCTTCGCGTTCAACACACGTACGGTTAGGAGAGACGTCTCCTCCTTCTTGATCCAGCAAGGGGAGAGGAGAGGTTGATGGAGATCCAGCAGCACGACGGCGTGGTGGTGGAAGCAGCGGGATCTCGGCAGGGCTTCACCAAGCACCAACGAGAGGGAGAGGTGTCACGGAGGGAGAGGGAGGCGCCAGGGACTTGGGTGCGGCTGCCCTCCCTCCCCTCCACTATATATAGGGGCCAGGGGGGCGCCGGCCCCTCTAGATCCCATCTAGATGGGGGGCGGTGGCCAAGGGGGTGGCTTGGCCCCCAAGCCAAGTGGAGGCGCCCCCCACCCCTAGGGTTTCTAACCCTAGGCGCAGGGGGAGGCCCAAGGGAGGCGCACCAGCCCACCAGGGGCTGGTTCCCTTCCCACTTCAGCCCATGGGGCCCTCCGGGATAGGTGGCCCCACCCGGTGGACCCCCGGGACCCTTCCGGTGGTCCCGGTACAATACCGGTGACCCCCGAAACTTTCCCGGTGGCCGAAACTGGTCTTCCTATATATAAATCTTTACCTCCGGACCATTCCGGAACTCCTCGTGACATCTGGGATCTCATCCGGGACTCCGAACAACTTTCGGGTTACCACATACTAATATCTCTACAACCCTAGCGTCACCGAACCTTAAGTGTGTAGACCCTACGGGTTCGGGAACCATGCAGACATGACTGAGACAACTCTCCGGCCAATAACCAATAGCGGGATCTGGATACCCATGTTGGCTCCCACATATTCCACGATGATATCATCGGATGAACCATGATGTCGAGGATTCAATCAATCCCGTATTCAATTCCCTTTGTCAATCGGTACGTTACTTGCCCGAGATTCGATCGTCGGTATCCCAATACCTTGTTCAATCTCGTTACCGGCAAGTCACTTTACTCGTTCCGTAACACATCATCCCGTGACCAACTACTTATTCACACTGAGCTCATTATGATGATGCATTACCGAGTGGGCCCAGAGATACCTCTCCGTCACACAGAGTGACAAATCCCAGTCTCGATTCGTGCCAACCCAACAGACACTTTCGGAGATACCCATAGTGTGCCTTTATAGCCACCCAGTTACGTTGTGACGTTTGGCACACCCAAAGCATTCCTACAGTATCCGGGAGTTGCACAATCTCATGGTCTAAGGAAATGATACTTGACATTATAAAAGCTTTAGCAGACGAACTACACGATCTTGCTCTATGCTTAGGATTGGGTCTTGTCCATCACATCATTCTCCTAATGATGTGATCCCGTTATCAATGACATCCAATGTCCATGGTCAGGAAACCATGACCATCTATTGATCAACGAGCTAGTCAACTAGAGGCTTACTAGGAACATGTTGTGGTCTATGTATTCACACATGTATTACAGTTTCCGGATAATACAATTATAGCATGAACAATAGACAATTATCATGAACAAGGAAATACAATAATAACCATTTTATTATTGCCTCTAGGGCATATTTCCAACAAAAGATTCATATATTGGAAGGCTACATTCGGACACTGGAATGGTTCGGGTCGTTTTGGATAAGTTTCGGAGTACCGGGGGTTACAGAACCCCCCCCCCTCCCGGGAAGTTATTGGGCCTCATGGGCCTAATGGTGGAAGAGAGGAGGCAGGCCAAGGTGGGGCGCGCGCCCCCTAGCCCATACCGAATTGGACTAGGGCTAGGGGGCCGGCCCCCCCTTTCCTTCTCTTCTTCCTCTCCTTCCTTCTTCTCCTACTTGGACTAGGAAAGGGGGAAACCTACTCCTACTAGGAGTAGGAATCCCCCCCTTGGGTGCACCCCTTGAGGCCGTCCCTCCTCATCCCCTCCTTTATATACGGGGGAGGGGGGCACCCCATAGACACATAAGTTGATCTTTAGCCATGTGCGGTGCCCCCTCCATAGTTTTCCACCTCGGTCATATTGTCGTAGTGCTTAGGCAAAGCCCTGCGTCGGTAACTTCCTCATCACCATCACCACGTCGTCGTGCTGACGGAACTCGGCCTTGGCCTCAGCTGATCAAGAGTACTAGGGACGTCATCGAGCTGATCGTGTGGAGATCGTGGAGGTGTCATGCGTTCGGTATTTGATCGATGATATGTCTCCAACGTATCTATAATTTATGAAGTATTCATGCTATTATATTATCTATTTTAGATGTTTATGGGCTTTACTAAACACTTATATATTATTTTTGGGACTAACCTATTAACCGGAGGCCCAGCCCAAATTGTTTTTTCTTGCTTTTTTTAGTGTTTCGAAGAAAAGGAATATCAAACGGAGTCCAAACGGAATGAAACCTTCGGGAGAGTTACTTTTGGAACGGAAGCAATCCAGGAGACTTGGAGTAGACGTCAGGGAAGCTTTCAAGGAAGCCACGAGGTAGGGAGGCACGCCCTACCGCCCTGGGCGCGCCCCCACCCTCTTGGGCCCCTCGTCGCTCCCCTGACCGACTTCTTTCGCCTATATATGTCCATATACCCTAAAAACATCGGGGAGCAGAATAGATTAGGAGTTCCACCGCCAGAAGCCTGCGTAGCCACCGAAAACCAATCTAGACCCGTCCCGGCACCCTGCCGGAGGGGGGAATCCCTCTCCGGTGGCCATCTTCATCATCCCGGTGCTCTCCATGACGAGGAGGGAGTAGTTCACCCTCGGGGCTGAGGGTATGTACCAGTAGCTATGTGTTTGATCTCTCTCTCTCTCTCTCTCTCGTGTTCTTGAGGTGATACGATCTTGATGTATCACGAGCTTTGCTATTATAGTTGGATCTTATGATGTTTCTCCCCCTCTACTCTCTTGTAATGGATTGAGTTTTCCCTTTGAAGTGATCTTATTGGATTGAGTCTTTAAGGATTTGAGAACACTTGATGTATGTCTTGCATGTGCTTATCTGTGGTGACAATGGTATATCATGTCATCAACTTGATGTATGTTTTGGTGACCAACTTGCGAGTTCCGTGACCTCGTGAACTTATGCATAGGGGTTGGCACACGTTTTCGTCTTGACTCTCCTATAGAAACTTTGGGGCACTCTTTGAAGTTCTTTGTGTTGGTTGAATAGATGAATCTGAGATTGTGTGATGCATATCGTATAATCATACCCACGGATACTTGAGGTGACATTGGAGTATCTAGGTGACATTAGGGTTTTGGTTGATATGTGTCTTAAGGTGTTATTCTAGTACGAACTCTTGAATAGATCGATCCGGAAGAATAACTTTGAGGTGGTTTCATACCCTACCATAATCTCTTCGTTTGTTCTCCGCTATTAGTGACTTTGGAGTGACTCTTTGTTGCATGTTGAGGGATAGTTATATGATCCAATTATGTTATTATTGTTGAGAGAACTTGCACTAGTGAAAGTATGAACCCTAGGCCTTGTTTCAACACATTGCAATACCGTTTTAGCTTACTTTTATCATTAGTTACCTTGCTGTTTTTATATATTCAGATTACAAAAACCTATATCTACCATCCATATTGCACTTGTATCACCATCTCTTCGCCGAACTAGTGCACCTATACAATTTACCATTGTATTGGGTGTGTTGGGGACACAAGAGACTCTTTGTTATTTGGTTGCAGGGTTGCTTGAGAGAGACCATCTTCAACCTACGACTCCCACAGATTGATAAACCTTAGGTCATCCACTTGAGGGAAATTTGCTACTGTCCTACAAACCTCTGCACTTGGAGGCCCAACAACGTCTACAAGAAGAAGGTTGCGTAGTAGACATCAAGCTCTTTTCTGGCGCCGTTGCCGGGGAGGTTAGCGCTTGAAGGTATATCTTTAGATCTTGCAATTGAATCTTTTAGTTTCTTGTTTTATCACTAGTTTGGTCTATAAAATAAAATTACAAAAAAATGGAATTGAGGGTACCTCATATGCTTCATCTTTTTAATGTCTTTCGTGAGAATAAGGATTCCGATAATTGTGCTCAAGTGCTAGAAGAAGAAATCTATAAAATGTTTGGCACTAAATGTTTGCATGATGAGCATGATTGAAATGTTATTAGTATGAATTCCTTGGATATCTATGATGTTAATGATATGCAAAGCCACAAACGTGGGGATGCTATGTTTGACGAAGATGATATTTTTTGTCCCCCAAGTTTTGATGAGCAAATTTATTTTGATGATAGCATGCCTCCTATTTATGATGATTATATTGATGGAAGTGGGTTTGGAAGAGTGTAAACTTTAGGAAGTAATGATCCCACTATTTTGGAGGGTGTTGAATCTTATTGTGATAATTATGAAAGTGGATTTGGAGAGGTCATGACTTTATTTAGTGATGAATCCACTATTTCGGAGGAGGTTCCAATTGATTATGATAATAAAGTTTCTATATATGATGATTATTGTGATGACTTGTATGCTATTAAGAATAATGATAACCATGAAACTTTTCATCATGATTTTAGTTTTCAATAGGATTATGCCTCACATGATAGTTATTTCGTCGAGTTTACTCCCACTATTCCGAATGAGAAGAATTTTGCTTATGTGGAGAGTAATAAAATTTATATGCTTGTGCATCATGAAAATAGTGCTTTATGTGATAGTTATATTGTTGAATTCATTCATGATGCTACTGAAAATTATTATGATGGAGGAACATATGCTTGTAGGAATTGCAATAATATCAAGTTTCCTCTCTATGTGTTGAAAATCTTGAAGATTTGCTTGTTTTACCTTCCTATGCAAGTTGATTCTTGTTCCCACAAGTTGTTTGCTCACAAAATCCCTATGCATAGGAAGTGGGTTAGACTTAAATGTGCTAGTCATATTCTTCATGATTCTCTCTTCATGTTTCAATTCTTATCTTTTATGTGAGCATCATTGAAATCATCATGCCTAGCTAGGGGCGTTAAACGTTAGCGCTTGTTGGGAGGCAACCCAATTTTATTTTTGTTCCTTGCTTTTTGATCCTGTTTAGCAATAAATAATCTATATAGACTCTGGTTAGATGTGGTTTTATGTTTTATTTAGTGTTTGTGCCAAGTAGAACCTTTGGGAAGACTTGGAGAAAGTCTTTGCGATCTTGCTGTAAAAAAACAGAAATTTTAGCGCTCACGAGATTTGCTGCCATTCTTTAATGGAGAGTGATATTTAGTTAATTATTTTTTCAGATGATTAATAGATAAATTACTCACGTACAGCAATTTATTTTAGAATTTTTGGGGTTCCAGAAGTATTAGAAACCTACAGATTACTACAGACTGTTCTGTTTTTGACAGATTCTGCTTTCGTGTGTTGTTTGCTTATTTTGATGAATCTATGAGTAGTATCGGAGGGTATGAACCATAGAGAAGTTGGAATACATTAGATATTACACCAATAAGAATTTAGAATGAGTTCACAACAGTACCAAAAGTGGTGATTTATTTTCTTATACTAACGGAGCTTACGAGTTTTCTGTTAAGTTTTGTGTTGTGAAGTTTTCAAGTTTTGGGTAAAGATTCGATGGACTATGGAATAAGGAGTGCCAAGAGCCTAAGCTTGGGGATGCCCAAGGCACCCCAAGGCAATATTCAAGGACAACCAAGAGCCTAAGCTTGGGGATGCCCCGGAAGGCATCCCCTCTTTCGTCTTCGTTCATCGGTAACTTTACTCGGAGCTATATTTTTATTCACCACATGGTATGTGTTTTGCTTGGAGCGTCAATTTATTTTATTAGTACTTGCTTGCTGTTATTTAGAACAATGTTTTGCATCTTTTATTTCAGTAAAAGTGGCATTGATAGCCTTTACTATGCCTATTTTACAAGTCTTCATGTTCCTGTTTGAAAACAGAAAGTTTACCGATGTTGCAATAATTCTCTTGAAAAGTCAGAATGTGATAAAATGTTGAAACCTTTTGCATATTAATATATGATAAATTTAATACATTAGGAATTTTCTTTCATAATTTTTCGAGCTAGGGAAGTATGGATCTTGCTGCATTCTTCACAGACTGTCCTGTTTAGGCAGATTGCTGTTATGTTTGTATTGTTTGCATATGTTTGCTTCTTTAATGATTCTATTTGAGGATAGGACTATTAAATATGCAGAGGTATTTAGTATGAAATTTTGAATAATAATTTTAGTGATTTTCTACATTAGAGTATGATAAGGTTTTTGTATTGGTTTATACTAACTTATCTCATGAGTCCTTGTTGAGTTTTGTGTGGATGAAGCTTTTGAGATTTAGGGAGACCGAGATATGAGATGAATTAAGGAGACACAAAATCTCAAGCTTGGGGATACCCAAGGAATCCCAACATAATATTTCAAGAAGTATCAATCATCTAAGCTGGGATGCCCCGGTTGGCATCCCACCTTTCTTCTTCGACAACTATCGATTAGTATAGGTTGCTCCTAAGTTTTTGCTTCTTCACATGATGAGTGCTATCCTTGAATTGTCATTTTATTTTATTTTGATTGATGTTTGAATAATATCTCGAGATCTGAAATCCTTAAATGGGAGAGTCTTCACATAGCTAAATAATTATTTAACTACTCATTGATCTTCACTTATATCTTTTTGGAGTAGTTTGTCATTTACTCGTGTGCTTCACTTATATCCTATGAGTAAATAGTTGAATGATTTGAATATCATAAATCTGAAATTTATATATGGTTCATATACTTATTCCATGGGGAGTAATGACTTCACATATAATAAGTAGAGGTGGTAAATTTATTGAAGGTTAGCAAACATTGTATTGGTCACTTGAACAATTCATGAAAGAATATTGAAGGAAGAGAGATTTCACATATAAATATACTATCTTGGACATCTTTTGTAATTGTGAGCACTCATTAAAATGTGACATGATAAAAGGTTGATGTTGGACAAGGAAGACAACGTAATGGGTTATGTTTTCTTATATCTGAAATAAAGTATATTGTCATGGATCATCCAACATGTTGAGCTTGCCTTTCCCCCTCATGCTAGCCAAATTCTTTGCACCAAGTAGAGATACTACTTGTGCTTCCAAACATCCCTTAAACCAGTATTGCCATGAGAGTCCACCATACCTACCTATGGATTGAGTAAGATCCTTCAAGTAAGTTGTCATCGATGCATGCAATAAAAATTGCTCTCTAAATATGTATGATCTATTAGTGTGGAGAAAATAAGCTTTATACGATCTTGTGATATAGAAGTAATAAAAGCGACGGACTGCATAATAAAGGTCCCCATCACAAGTGGCAACAAAAAGTGACGTTCTTTCGCATTAAGATTTTGTGCATCCAACTATAAAAGCGCATGACAACCTCTGCTTCCCTCTGCGAAGGGCCTATCTTTTATTCTTGTCTTATACCTTATGCAAGAGTCATGGTGATCTTCACCTTTCCTTTTTACATTTTATCCTTTGGCAAGCACATTGTGTTGGAAAGATCCTGATATATATATCCAATTGGATATAAGGCATCATGAACTCTTATTGTTGACATTACCCTTGAGGTAAAAGGTTGGGAGGCGAATCTATAAGCCCCTATCTTTCTCTGTGTCTGATTAAAACTTTGAACCCATAAATATCACGTGAGTGTTAGCAATTGTGAAAGACTAAATGATAGTTGAGTATGTGAAGTTTGCTGAATCAAAGCTCTAACGTAGACCCTTCCTGAAAATAAGATGAATTGTAATTGTTTGATGACTAATAACACGGTTTGTTAGTTTTCAAGAAAGTTTATGATCTATACTTTGACATTTGAATAACTTGTTACTTGATCATGAGAAGTCCTATGAGTTGAGCTATTGTTATGATATATAATGATTCTAGAAAAGGTGATTGAAATTATCATTGATCAAACTTGTGCACCTGCTAGCATTCACACTTCATAAATTATTTCTTTTATCATTTACCTACTCGAGGACGAGCAGGAATTAAGCTTGGGGATGCTGATACGTCTCCAATGTATCTATAATTTATGAAGTATTCATGCTATTATATTATCTGTTTTAGATGTTTATGGGCTTTACTAAACACTTTTATATTATTTTTGGGACTAACCTATTAACTGAAGGCCCAACCCAAATTGTTGTTTTCTTGCGTATTTCAGTGTTTCGAAGAAAAGGAATATCAAATGGAGTCCAAACGGAATGAAACCTTCGAGAGAGTTACTTTTGGAACGGAAGCAATCCAGGAGACTTTGAGTAGACGTCAGGGAAGCTTTGAGGAAGCCACGAGGCAGGGAGGCACACTGTAACGCCCCGGACACACCCGCCGGTGGTCGTTACTCCTGGCGGGATCTAGACTGGCCCCACAGATCAATACTAGTATTTTCTGCGCACTTTGTCCTCACTCGTGCGCACCCGGGAGCAACTTCCCGGTCGGTCACCCATCCTGACACTACTCCAAGCTAAGCACGCTTAACTTTGGAGTTCTGTCCGAATGGGCTCCCGGAAAAGAAGGAATTCCTTATTGATATGAGTAGTCCATCATCCCTAATAAGCCAGGCTATCACACACACCCTACCCGCTGGGCGCGCCCCCACCCTCGTGGGCCCCTCGTGGCTCCCCTGACCTACTTCTTTCGCCTATATATGTCCATATACCCTAAAAACATCAGGGAGCAGAATAGATCGGGAGTTCCGCCACCAGAAGCCTCCGTAGCCACCGAAAACCAATCTAGACCCGTTCTGGCACCCTGCCGGAGGGGGAATCCCTCTCCGGTCGCCATCTTCATCATCCCGGCGCTCTCCATGACGAGGAGGGAGTATATCACCCTTAGGGCTGAGGGTATGTACCAGTAGCTATGTGTTTGATCTCTCTCTCTCTCTCTCTCTCGTGTTCTTGAGGTGATACGATCTTGATGTATCACGAGCTTTGCTATTATAGTTGGATCTTATGATGTTTCTCCCCCTCTACTCTCTTGTAATGAATTGAATTTTCCCTTTGAAGTGATCTTATCGGATTGAGTCTTTAAGGATTTGAGAACACTTGATGTATGTCTTGCATGTGCTTATCTGTGGTGACAATGGGATATCACGCGATCCACTTGATGTATGTTTTTGTGATCAACTTGCGTGTTCCGTGACCTCATGAACTTATGCATAGGGGTTGGCACACGTTTTTGTCTTGACTCTCCGGTAGAAACTTTGGGGCACTCTTTGAAGTTCTTTGTGTTGGTTGAATAGATGAATCTGAGATTGTGTGATGCATATTGTATAATCATACCCACTGATACTTGAGGTGACATTGGAGTATCTAGGTGACATTAGGGTTTTGGTTGATATGTGCCTTAAGGTGTTATTCTAGTACGAACTCTTGAATAGATCGATCCGGAAGAATAACTTTGAGGTGGTTTCGTACCCTACCATAATCTCTTCGTTTGTTCTCCGCTATTAGTGACTTTGGAGTGACTCTTTGTTGCATGTTTAGGGATAGTTATATGATCCAATTATGTTATTATTGTTGAGAGAACTTGCACTAGTGAAAGTATGAACCCTAGGACTTGTTTCAACACATTGCAATACCGTTTTAGCTCACTTTTATCATTAGTTACCTTGCTGTTTTTATATTTTCAGATTACAAAAACCTATATCTACCATCCATATTGCACTTGTATCACCATCTCTTCGCCAAACTAGTGCACCTATACAATTTACCATTATATTGGGTGTGTTGGGGACACAAGAGACTCTTTGTTATTTGGTTGCAGGGTTGCTTGAGAGAGACCATCTTCAACCTATGCCTCCCACGGATTGATAAACCTTAGGTCATCCACTTGAGGGAAAATTTCTACTGTCCTACAAACCTCTGCACTTGGAGGCCCAACAACGTCTATAAGAAGAAGGTTTTGTAGTAGACATCAATCGGTTGGATCGCGAAGACGTTCGACTACATCAACCGCTTTACTAAATGCTTCCGCTTTCGGTCTACGAGGGTACGTAGACACACTCTCCCCTCTCATTGCTATGCATCTCCTAGATAAATCTTGCGTGATCGTAGGATTTTTTTTGAAATACTACATTCCCCAACAATAGCCTACTTTCAAGTTTAAATTAGGTACAATTTTAAATAGCAGCAATTAAATTACGGTATGCAGGTCATTACGGCGCACATGGTTAATAAAGCACAACGTGTGCGATATACATCATAATCTGACATGGTTCACGGAGAGGAAACATGTGTAACAATGCACATAGTTGCCGTTTGCAAAGCGTGTGTGATGTCAGACACTATCACATACGGTGCGGGAAAACTGAAAGTGTGTGATTGTCTACCTATCGTACACGGTTTGTAATCATGACCTGTTTGTGATGTGCCAGGCATTGTAAACGTAGAGCCAGTTTGGTACGTGCCTGAAAAATTCCCATGCCTAGAATCTGCCTGGCTTTAGGTAAAACCACAAAACTCCGACTGCGATGGCAATGCGAGCACAAATGAGTAGCAAGGATGAAGTGTTTGGGATATTCGAGATATCCGAAACGGTTATATAGGGACAACTATATGCACCAAGGCCCCCTATCCCTGACGGTTTCTGGGTCGTGTGGGAAGGACCCCCCTATCGCCCACACTCACTTGGTGACGGTTCCAAATGTCGTTGCGGAAAGGGGTTAAAAACCGTTTGTATAGCACCGACGAGCACCAATGATCTCTCATGGATTAATAAATCTTAGGCCATCCTCTTGAGGGAAATTAGGTACTGTCTTATAAAACTCTGCGCTTGGAGGCCCAACAAAGTCTACAAAAATAAAGTTGCGTAGTAGACATCAATATTCTCTAATATTTCCCATATTTCTTTCGCTGAATCAAGTCTTAGTTAATGGAGGAACTATGCTCGAGAGATATGATTGCATATGACGTCCTTTGCTTGTGCGTCGAGTTGGACAAGCCTCTTTTCCCATGGAGTGAGATAACCTGGAGTCTCAATCACGTAACCATGTTGCACAATGTTCTACATAGCATCATCAATGCCCTTGAGACAAATTTGCATCTTCTCTTTCTAGAAGGGATAGTCCGTCCCATCGAAAACATGAATCTTCACATTAGATTTGAAATTTACTACTGAAGACATACTCAACTCCAAGGTGGTTAGTGAAGGAAATATGCCCTAGAGGCAATAATAAAGCTGTTATTTATATTTCCTTATATCATGATAAATGTTTATTATTCATGCTAGAATTGTATTAACCGGAAACTTGATACATGTGTGGATACATAGACAAAACAAAGTTTCCCTAGTATGCCTCTACTTGACTAGCTCGTTAATCAAAGATGGTTAATTTTCCTGACCATAGACATGTGTTGTCATTTGATGAACAGGATCACATCATTAGGAGAATGATGTGGTGGACAAGACCCATCCGTTAGCTTATCATAATGATCGTTAAGTTTTATTGCCATTGCTTTGTTAATGACTTATACATAGTCCTCTAACTATGAGATTATGCAACTCCCGAATACCAGAGGAACACTTTGTGTGCTATCAAATGTCACAACGTAACTGGGTGATTATAAAGATGCTCTACAGGTGTCTCCGATGGCATTTGTTGAGTTGGCATAGATCGAGATTAGGATTTGTCACTCCGAGCATCGGAGAGGTATCTCTGGGCCCTCTAAATAATGCACATCACTATAGGCCTTGCAAGCAATGTGACTAATGAGTTAGTTGCGGGATGATGCATTACGGAACGAGCAAAGAGACTTGCTGGTAATGAGATTGAACTAGGTATGATGATACCGACGATCGAATCTCGGGCAAGTAACATACCGATGACAAAGGGAATGACGTATTTTGTTGTGCGGTTTGACCGATAAAGATCTTCGTAGAATATGTAGGAGCCAATATGAGCATCTAGGTTCCGCTATTGTTTATTGACCGGAGATGTGTCTCGGTCATGTCTACATAGTTCTCGAACCCATAGGGTCCGCACGCTTAACGTTCGATGACGATTTACATTATGAGTTATGTGATTTGATGACCGAAGTTTGTTCAGAGTCCCGGATGAGATCACGGACATGACAAGGAGTCTCAAAATGGTCGAGAGGTAAAGATCGATATATTGGAAGGCTATATTCGGACATCAGAATGTTTCTGAGTGATTCGGGTATTTTTCGCACTACCGGAGAGTTACGGGAATTCGCCGGGGGAAGTTAATGGGCCTTATTGGGCTTTAGTGGAGAGAGGGAAGAAGGGCCACGAGCTGGCACGCGCCTCCCCCCTGCCCAAACCGAATTGGACAAGGGGTGGGGGCGCGGCCCCCCTTTCCTTCTCCCTCTCCCTCCTTTCCTTCTTTCCTACACCGAAAAGGAAAGGGGATCCTACTAGGACTTGGGAGTCCTAGTAGGACTCCCTACACTTGGCGCGCCCCTAGGAGGGCCGGGCTATCTCCCTCCCACCTTTATATACGTGGGCAGGGGAACCGCAAAGGCACTCCAAGATTTGTCTTAGCCGTGTGCGGTGCCCCACTCCACAGTTACACACCTCGGTCATATTGTCGTAGTGCTTAGGCGAAGCCTTGCACCGGTAACTTCATCCTCACCATCGCCACGCCGTCATGCTGATGGAACTCTCCCTCGTCCTCAACTGGATCAAGAGCTTGAGGGATGATAACCCAAAAGTATAGGGGACCGCAACAGTTTTCGAGGGTAGAGTATTCAACCCAAATTTATTGATTCGACACAAGGGGAGCCAAAGAATATTCTCAAGTATTAGCAGCTGAGTTGTCAATTCAACCACACCTGGAAACTTAATATCTGCAGCAAAGTGTTTAGTAGCAAAGTAATATGATAGTAGTGGTAAAAGGTAACGGTAGCAAAAGTAATATTTTTGGTGTTTTGTAGTGATGATAACAATAGCAACGAAAAAGTAAATAAGCGAAGAACAATATATGGAAAGCTCGTAGGCAATGGATCGGTGATAGAGAATTATGCCAGATGCGGTTCATCATGTAATAGTCATAACCTAGGGTGACACAGAACTAGCTCTAGTTCATCAATGTAATGTAGGCATGTATTTCGAATATAGTCATACGTGCTTATGGAAAAGAAGTTGCATGCCATCTTTTGTCCTACCCTCCCGTGGCAGCGGGGTCCTATTGGAAACTAAGGGATATTAAGGCCTCCTTTTAATAGAGTACCGGACCAAAGCATTAACACATAGTGAATACATGAACTCCTCAAACTATGGTCATCACCGGAAGTGGTCCCGATTATTGTCACTTCGGGGTTGCCGGATCATAACACATAGTAGGTGACTATAGACTTGCAAGATAGGATCAAGAACTCTCATATATTGAGGAAAACATAATAGGTTCAGATCTGAAATCATGGCACTCAAGCCCTAGTGACAAGCATTACGCATAGCAAAGTCATAGCAACATCAATCTCAGAACATAGTGGATACTAGGGATCAAACCCTAACAAAACTAACTCGATTACATGATAAATCTCATCCAACCCATCACCGTCCAGCAAGCCTACGATGAAATTACTCACGCACGACGGTGAGCATCATGAAATTGGTGATGGAGGATGGTTGATGATGACGATGGCGATGGATTCCTCTCTAAGGAGCCCTGAACGGACTCCAGATTAGCCCTCCCAAGAGAGTTGTGGGCTTGGCAGCGGGTCCGTATCATAAAACACGATGAATCCTTCTCCCTGAATTTTTTCTCCCCGGAAGTGAATATATGGAGTCGAGGCTGAGGTCGGTGGAGTTTCAGGGGGCCCACGAGGCAGGGGGCGCGCCCCCACCCTCGTGGACAGGTGGAGGCCCCCGTGACGTGGATTCTTCTTCCAGTATTTTTTATATATTCCAAAATAATTCTCCATTGATTTTCACGTCATTCCGAGAACTTTTATTTCTGCACAAAAATAACACCATGGCAATTCTGCTGAAAACAGCGTCAGTTCGGGTTAGTTCCATTCAAATAATGCAAGTTAGAGTCCAAAACAAGGGCAAAAGTGTTTGGAAAGTAGATACGACGGAGACGTATCAACTCCGCCAAGCTTAAACCTTTGCTTGTCCTCAAGCAATTCAGTTGATAAAATGAAAGTGATAAAGAAAAACTTTTACAAACTCTGTTTGCTCTTGTTGTTGTAAATATGTAAAGCCGGCATTCAAGTTTTCAGCAAAGATTATGAACTAACCATATTCACAATAACATTTAGGTCTCATGTTTACTCATATCAATGGCATAATCAACTAGCGAGCAATAATAATAAATTTCGGGTGACAACACTTTCCCAAAACAATCATGATATGATATAACAAGATGGTATCTCGCTAGCCCTTTCTGAGACCGCAAAACATAAATGCAGAGAACCTTTAAAGATCAAGGACTGACTAGACATTGTAATTCATGGTAAAAGAGATCCAGTCAGGTCATACACAATGTAAACTAACAGTAATGGATGCAAATGACAGTGGTGCTCTCCAACTGGTGCTTTTTAATAAGAGGATGATGACTCAGCATATAAGTAAATAGATAGGCCCTTCGCAGAGGGAAGCAGGGATTTGTAGAGGTGCCAGAGCTCGGTTTTGAAATAGATATGAATAATATTTTGAGCGATATACTTTCATTGTCAACATAACAACCGAGAGATCTCGATATCTTCCATGACACACACATTATAGGCAGTTCCCAAATAGAATGGTAAAGTTTATACTCCCCCTCCACCAACAAGCATCAATCCATGGCTTGCTCGAAACAACGAGTGCCTCCAACTAACAAGAGTCCCAGGGGAGTTTTGTTTGTAGTTATTTTGATTTGATTTGCATAAAGCATGGGACTGGGCATCCCGGTGACCAACCACTTTCTCGTGAGTGAGGAGCGGATTCCACTCCTCTTGAGAATAACCCGCCTAATATGGAAGATACGGAAAGCCCTAGTTGATACATGAGCTATTCGAGCATACAAAACAGAATGTTTATTTGAAGGTTTAGAGTTTGGCACATACAAATTTACTTGGAACGGCAGGTAGATACCGTATATAGGTAGGTATGGTGGACTCATATGGAACAACTTTGGGGTTTATGGAATTGGATGCACAAGCAGTATTCCTGCTTAGTACATGTGAAGGCTAGCAAAAGACTGGGAAGCGACCCTCTAGAGAGCGACAATAGTCATGAACATGCATTAAAATTAATCAACACTGAATGCAAGCATGAGTAGGATATAATGCACCATGAACATAAATATCGTAGAGGCTATGTTGATTTTGTTTCAACTACATGCGCGAACATGTGCCAAGTCAAGCCACTCGAATCGTTCAAAAGAGGATACCACCCTATCATACCACATCACAACCATTTTAATAGCATGTTGACATGCAAGGTAAACCATTATAAGCTCCTAGCTAATTAAGCATGGCATAAGCAACTATGATCTCTAATTGTCATTGCAAACATGTTTATTCATAATAGGCCGAATCAGGAACGATGAACTAATCATATTTACAAAAACAAGAGAGGTCGAGTTCATACCAGCTTTTCTCATCTCAATAAGTTCATCATATAATCATCATTATTGCCTTTCACTTGCAGGACCGAATAGTGTGGATAATAATAATAATAGTGCACGTGCCTTGGACTAAGCTGAAATATGCAAGCATTCAATTCAAGAGAGAAGACAAGGTAATATGGGCTCTTTGTTAGATCAACAATAATGCATATAAGAGCCACTTTAACATTTTAATTATGGTTTTCTCCTCTTGACCCCCAAAGAACAAGAAAAGAAATAAAACTATTTACACGGGAAAGCTCCCAACAAGCAAAAGAAGAACGAGAAATCTTTTTGGGTTTTCTTTTTAATTACTACTACTACAGGCATGGAAAGTAAACTAACTAAAACCTACAACTAATTTTTTTGTTTTTCTAAGGTTCATTAAACACACAAGAAGAAAGCATAAAAAGGCAAATAAACTAACATGGATGATACAATGAAAAGTATGAGCACCGACAACTAGCAATGAGTGTGTGAACATGAATGTAATGTCGGTGAGAAATACGTACTCCCCCAAGCTTAGGCTTTTGGCCTAAGTTGGTCTATGGCCACGGCTGGCCTGGCGGATATCCAAAGTAATAGTTGGGGTCGTACTGTGAAGAAGCCTCGGATTGCCACTGGTTGGCAATCACCTCCGGATCCCACTGGTAATCGGACTTCGTGGAGGCTCAAATTGTGATTCCGGCTCTGGCTCTGTAGCTGATGTAGGGTTCCGGTAGGCGTGAATGGCCTCCAACGGAACAAGGTACTTGCCTGTAGATAAATCAAACAAGGAAGGAGCGGGCAAGGTAATAGTCTCAGGATGATTTTTACCAAATATTAATTTGTACTTAAGCGCCTTTTTACCTATTCTTAACAATAAAATCATGTGCTACCATACTCTTATAATCTAAATAAATAGGAGGCAGCAACTTCTCTTCCTTCTCATAATGCCTAATAGGTATGTTAAAGTGTGCGGCGAGGCGCGAGGCGAAGATGCCTCCAAGGACGAGGCCCTTAGTACGATTAAGATTTAACCGCTTTGCAACAATAGCGCCCATACTGAATGTGTCATCACGAAATAAGGCATGGCACAAAATAACAATATCAGGGGCACTCAGGTTCCCATAGTTTCCGCGCCCAATTACACATCTACTAGCAAATATAGCAAAGTAACGTAGAACAGGAAAGTGTATGCTAGTAATTCGTGCTTCGGAAACCTTCCTCGTTTCCCCTACAGTAATGGTATTAATAAACCCATCCACATCGTCACGATGTGGTTCCTCTACGCTACCCTCGAAAGGGATCAAACAAACCCAACAAAAATCATGAAGTGACATCTCCTTATGCTCATCATATAAATAAAATTCCACCGTAGGTGGTGAGCTCCTAGCATGGAAATGGAAGTTTTGCACAAAGATATTGGTGAGTAAGAGATACTGTTCACGTCGGTCGTGGAGGAAGGCGGTGAGGCCTGCATTCTCAGCCAATTCACAGAAATCATCATAAATCCCGGCTGCTCTCAGGAAATCATCACAAAGCCATTCACATGGCCGAACCTCCGCGGTGCGAGGAAGATTATATTTGGGCCTCTTATCCTCCTCACTTTGCTTATCCTTCGAGCTTCGGCTCGATGAGCCCCTCAAAAATCTCTTCATCTTTTTGCTGAAAATTTTAGTAACATCAAAATAAAAGTGAACCAAACTCAACAAAATTGATAGCAACTACTCCTACAAGTGCCTAGAGTCAATATCATGCATCAAAACTACTTTTGACCACATAAATTTGACATGCAAGCTCAAGAACAGGGTCACCTAAGCAGCGAAAATATGCAATGAATAAAGCACTAGAACAAAAACTAATTGGACCATTGGAGGAGTCACATACCAAGGAACAATCCCCCAAAGCAGTTTTTGAATGGAGCTTTGAGCAAGGAGATCGAAAATGGCAGCAAAATGAGCTTGGACTCGGGTTTGAGATGGTTAGTGATGTTTGTGGGAGGAAGAAGAAGTGTGTGGTAGCTGGAATAAGTGGAGGGGAGCCACCATGGGCCCACGAGGCAGGGGCGCGCCCTCCACCCTCGTGGCCAGGTGCTTGCTCCCCATGTTGTGTTCTCGGTGCCAGATATTCTCAAATATTCCAGAAAAAATCATATTTAAATTTCAGGGCATTTGGAGAACTTTTATTTTCGGGGTATTTTTTATTGCATGGATAATTCAGAAAACAGACAGAAATTACTATTTTTGCTTTATTTAATATAAATAATAGAAAGTAAAAAGAGGGTACAGAGAGTTGTGTTTTCTAAATTCACCCATCTCATGCTCATCAAAAGGAATCCACTAACAAGGTTGATCAGGTCTTGTTAACAAACTCATTTCAAATAAAATAAAACCGGAGAATTTTCGAATAACACTAGGTTACCTCAACGGGGATATGCACATCCCCAACAATAAGAATATCATATTTCTTCTTGACAGTAGGAAGAGGAAATTCAAAGCCTCCAATAGTAATTGTTGAAAATTTTCCAATAGAATTGATACTGTGGACTTGAGGTTGTTTCCTCGGAAAGTGTACCGTATGCTCATTACCATTAACATGAAAAGTGACATTGCCTTTGGTGCAATAATAACAGCCCCTGCAGTATTCAAAAAGGGTCTTCCAAGAATAATAGACATACTATCGTCCTCAGGAATATCGAGAATAACAAAGTCCGTTAAAATAGTAACGTTTGCAACCACAACAGGCACATCCTCACAAATACCGACAGGTATAGCAGTTGATTTATCAACCATTTGCAAAGATATTTCAGTAGGTGTCAACTTATTCAAATCAAGTCTACGATATAAAGAGAGAGGCATAACACTAACACCGGCTCCAAGATCACATAAAGCAGTTTTAACATGGTTTCCTTTAATGGAGCATGGTATAGTTGGTACTCCGGGATCTCCAAGTTTCTTTGGTATTCCACCCTTGAAATTATAATTAGCAAGCATGGTGGAAATTTCAACTTTCAGTATCTTTCTTTTATTAGTAACAATATCTTTCATGTACTTAGCATAAGGATTCATTTTAAGCATATCAGTCAAACGCATACGCAAGAAGATAGGTCTAATCATTTCAGCAAAGCGCTCAAAATCCTCATCATCCTTTTTCTTGGATGGTTTAGAAGGAAAAGGCATGGGTTTCTGAACCCATGGTTCTCTTTCTTTAGCGTGCTTCCTAGCAACAAAGTCTCTCTTATCATAACGTTGATTCTTTGATTGTGGTCTATCAAGATCAACAGCAGGTTTAATCTCTACTTCATTGTCATTACTAGGTTAAGCATCAACATGAACATCATTATTAACATTATCACTAGGTTCATGCTCATTACCAGATTGTGTTTCAGCATCAGAAATAGAAATATCATTGGGATTCTCAGGTGTGTCATCAACAGGTTCACTAGAAGCATGCAAAGTCCTATCATTTTTCCTTTTCTTCCTCTTAGAAGGACTAGGTGCATCAATATTATTTCTCTGAGAATCCTGCTCAATTCTCTTAGGATGGCCTTCAGTATACAAAGGTTCCTAAGTCATTTTACCACCTCTGGTCATAACTCTAACAACATTATCATTTTTCTTACTATTTAATTCATTGAGCAAATCATTCTGAGCTTTAAGTACTTGTTCTACTTGAGTGGTAACCATAGAAGAATGTTTACTAATAAGTTTTAGTTCACCTTTAATATTAGCCATATAATCACCCAAGTGTTCAAGCATATCAGCATTGCATTTTAATTCTCTACCAAAATAAGCATTGAAGTTTTCTTGCTTAACCATAAAGTTATCAAACTCATCTAAGCATGGGCTAGCAAACTTAGTAAATGGGATTTCAGCTTTATCATATCTATAGAGAGAATTTACCTTTACTACATGTGTCGGGTTATCAAGACCATGTACTTGTTCAATAGATGGTAGATTAAGACCATGTATTTCTTCAATAGGAGGTAAATTCTTAACATCTTCAGCTCTAATACCTTTTTCTTTCATAGATTTCTTTGCCTCTTGCATATCTTCAGGACTGAGAAATAGAATACCCCTTTTCTTTGGAGTTGGCTTAGGAGTTGGTTCAGGAATTGGATCAGGAAGTGTCCAATTATTTGCATTAGTCAACATATTATTCAATAAAATTTCAGCTTCATCTGGTGTTCTTTCCTTGAAAAAACAACCAGCACAACTATCCAGGTGGTCTCTGGAAGCATCGGTTAGTCCATTATAAAAGATATCAAGTATTTCATTTTTCTTAAGAGGATGATCAGGCAAAGCATTAAGTAATTGGAGAAGCCTCCCCCAAGCTTGTGGGAGACTCTCTTCTTCAATTTGCACAAAATTATATATTTCCCTTAAAGCAGCTTGTTTCTTATGAGCAGGGAAATATTTAGCAAAGAAGTAATAAATCATATCCTGGGGACTACGCACACAACTAGGATCAAGACAATTAAACCATATCTTAGCATCACCCTTTAATGAGAATGGAAATAATTTAAGGATATAATAATAGCGAGTTTTCTCATCATTAGTAAACATGGTGGCTATATTATTTAATTTAGTAAGATGTGCCACAACAGTTTCAGATTCATAGCCATAGAAAGGATTAGATTCAACTAAAGTAATTATCTCAGGATCAACAGAGAAATCATAATCTTTATCAGTAACAAAGATAGGTGAAATAGCATAAGTAAGATCATATTTCATTCTAGCATTCAAAGTTTTTTGTTTCATCTTAGCTAATAATTTCTTGAGATCACTCCTACCATTGCAAGCAAGAAAGTCTCTAGCAGTTTCTTCATCCATAACATAGCCCTCAGGCACAATAGGTAATTCATATCTTGGGGGAGTCTTCATCATCACTTTCATCAATATTATCAGTTTCAATAATTTCATTCTCTCTAGCCCTAGCAAGTCGTTCATCAAGAAATTCACCAAGTGGCACAGTAGTATCAAGCATAGAAGTAGTTTCATCCCAAGTATCATGCATAGCAGAAGTGGCATCATCAATAACATGTGACATATCAGAATGAATAGCATAAACAGGTTTAGGTGTCGCAAACTTACTCAAAACAGAAGGTGATTCAAGTGCAGAGCTAGATGGCAGTTCCTTACCTCCCCTCGTAGTTGAGGGATAAATCTTGGTTCTTGGATCTTTCAAGTTCTTCATAATGATAAGCAGATATAAATCCTAAGTGACTCAAAGAATAGAGCTATGCTCCCCGGCAATTGTGCCAAAAAATAGTCTTGATAACCCACAAGTATAGGGGATCGCAATAGTTTTCGAGGGCAGAGTATTCAACCCAAATTTATTGATTCGACACAAGGGGAGCCAAAGAATATTATCAAGTATTAGCAGCTGAGTTGTCAATTCAACCACACCTGGAAACTTAATATCTGCAGCGAAGTGTTTAGTAGCAAAGTAATATGATAGTAGTGGTAATGGTGGTAAAAGGTAACAGTAGCAAAAGTAATAATTTTGGTGTTTTGTAGTGATGATATAAATACCAAGGGAAAATTAAATAAGCGAAGAACAATATATGGAAAGCTCGTAGGCAATGGATCGATGATAGAGAATTATGCCGGATGCGGTTCATCATGTAACAGTCATAACCTAGGGTGACACAGAACTAGCTCCAGTTCATCAATGTAATGTAGGCATGTATTCCGAATATAGTCATGCGTGCTTATGGAAAAGAACCAGCATGACATCTTTTGTCCTACCCTCCCGTGGCAGCGGGGTCCTATTGGAAACTAAGGGATATTAAGGCCTCCTTTCAATAGAGTACCGGACCAAAGCATTAACACATAGTGAATACATGAACTCCTCAAACTACGGTCATCACCGGGAGTGGTCCCGATTATTGTCACTTCGGGGTTGCCGAATCATAACACATAGTAGGTGACTATATACTTGCAAGATAGGATCAGTAACTCTCATAAATTGAGGAAAACATAATAGGTTCAGATCTGAAATCATGGCACTCAGGCCCTAGTGACAAGCATTAAGCATAGCAAAGTCATAGCAACATCAATCTCAGAACATAGTGGATATTAAGGATCAAACCCTAACAAAACTAACTCGATTACATGATAAATCTCATCCAACCCATCACCGTCCGGCAAGCCTACAATGAAATTACTCACGCATGGCGGTGAGCATCATGAAATTGGTGATGGAGGATGGTTGATGATGACGATGGCGACGGATTCCCCTCTCCGGAGCCCCGAACGGACTCCAGATCAGCCCTCCTGAGAGAGTTTAGGGCTTGGCAGCGGCTCCGTATCGTAAAACGCGATGAATCCTTCTCCCTGATTTTTTTCTCCCCGAAAGTGAATATATGGAGTCAAGGTTGAGGTCGGTGGAGCGTCAGGGGGCCCACGAGGCGGGGGCGCGCCCCCACCCTCGTGGACAGGTGGAGGCCCCCTCACGTGGATTCTTCTTCCAGTATTTTTATATATTCCAAAATAATTCTCCATTGATTTTCAGGTCATTTCGAGAATTTTATTTCTGCACAAAAATAACACCATGGCAATTCTGCTGAAAACAGCATCAGTCCAGGTTAGTTCCATTCAAATCATGCAAGTTAGAGTCCAAAACAAGGGCAAAAGTGTTTGGAAAAGTAGATACGACGGAGATGTATCAAGGGACGTCATCGAGCTGAACGTGTGCTGAACACGGAGGTGCCATACGTTCGGTAGTTGGATCGGTTAAATTGTGAAGACGTTCGACTACATCAACCACGTTACTAAACGCTTAAGCTTTCGGTCTACGAGGGTAAGTAGACACACTCTCCATTCTCGTTTCTATGCATCTCCTAGATAGATCTTGCGTCATAGTAGGAATTTTTTTGAAATACTGCGTTCCCCAACAGTGGCATCCGAGCCAGGTCTATGCGTAGATGATATATGCAAGAGTAGAACACAAAGGAGTTGTGGGCGTGGGTATATACATATTTATTGCCGTCACTAGTTGTTTCTTGATTCGGCGGTATTGTTGGATGAAGCGGCCCGGACCGACATTATATGACCGTGTTCATGAGACTGGTTCTCCCGGCGTGGTTTGCACATAGGTGGCTGGCGGGTATCAGTATCTCCAACTTTAGTTGAATCGGATTCAATGAACAGTGTTCTTTCTGAAGATCAAAAAGCAATCACTATACCGCGTTGTGGTTTTTGATGCGTAGGTAAGAACGGTTCTTCCTAAGCCCGTATCAACCACGTAAAACTTGCAACAACAAAGTAGAGGACGTCTAACTTGTTTTTGCAGGGCATGTTGTGATGTGACATGGTCAAGGCATGATTATATAAATTGTTGTATGAGATGATCATGTTTTGTAACACAGTTATCGGCAACTGGCAGGAGCCATATGGTTGTCACTTTATTGTATGAATTGCAATCGCCATGTAATTGCTTTACTTTATCACTAAGCGGTAGCGATAGTCGTGGAAGCAATAGTTGGTGAGATGACAACGATGCTACGATGGAGATCAAGGTGTCAAGCCTGTGACGATGGTGATCATGACGGTGCTTTGGAGATGGAGATCAAAGGCACAAGATGATGATGGCCATATCATATCACTTATTCTGATTGCATGTGATGTTTATCTTTTGTGCATCTTATTTTGCTTAATACGACGGTAGCATTATGAGATGATTCCTTACTAAAAAATCAAGGTATAAGTGTTCTCCCTGAGTATGCACCGTTGTGACAGTTCTTCGTGCTGAGACACCATATGATGATCGGGTGTGATAGGCTCTACGTTCACATACAATGGGTGCGAGCCAGTTTTGCACATGCAGAATACTCGGGTTAAACTTGATGAGCCTAGCATATGCAGATATGGACTCGGAACACTGAGACCGAAAGGTCGAACATGAATCATATAGTAGATATGATCAACATAGTAATGTTCACCATTGAAAACAACTCCATCTCACATGATGATCGGACAAGGTTTAGTTGATATGGATCACATGATCACTTAGATGATTAGAGGGATGTCTATCTAAGTGGGAGTTCTAAGTAATATGATTAATTGAACTTAAATTTATCATGAACTTAGTCCTGATAATATTTGCATATCTATGTTGTAGATTAATTGCTCGTGTATAGCTTCCCCGTTTTATTTATGATATGTTCCTATAGAAAACTATGTTGAAAGATGTTAGTAGCAATGATGCGGACTAGCTCCATGATATAAGGATTGTCCTCATTGCTGCACAGAAGAATTCTGTCCTTGATGCACCACTAGGTGACAGACCTATTGCAGGAGCAAATGCAGATGTTATGAACGTTTGGCAAACTCGGTATGATGACTACTTGATAGTTTAGTGTGCCATGCTTTATGGCTTAACACCGGGACTTCAAAAACATTTTGAACGTCGTGGATCATATAAGATGTTCCAAGAGCTGAAATTGGTATTTCAGACTCATGCCCGAGTCGAGAGGTATGAGACCTCTGACCAGTCAGCATGTGCTCAGAATGTCTGAGTACTACAGTTGCTTGAATCAAGTGGGAGTTAATCTTCCCGATAAGATAGTGATTGACGAAGTTCTCTAGTCACTATCACCAAGTTACTGGAAATTCATGATGAACTATGATATGCAAGGGATGACAAAAACGATTCTCGAGCTCTTCGTGATGTTGAAATCAACGAAGGTAGAAATCAAGAAAAGCATCAAATGCTGATGGTTGACAAGACCACTAGTTTCAAGTAAAAGGGCAAGGGAAAGAAAGGGAACTTCAAGAAGAATGGCAAGAAAGTTTTCACTCCCATGAAGAAGCCCAAAGCTAGACCCAAGCCTGAAAATGAGTGCTTCAACTGCAAAGGAAATAATCACTGGAAGCGGAACTGCCCCAAATACTTGGTGCATAATAAGGATGGCAAAGTGAACAAAAGTATATATGATATACATGTTATTGATGTGTACTTTACTAGTGTTCATAGTAGCCCCTGGGTATTTGATACTGGTTCAGTTGCTATGATTAGTAACTTGAAACAGGAGTTACAAAATGAACAGAGACTAGTTGAGGGCGAGGTGACGATGTGTGTTGGAAGTGATTCCAAGGATGATAAGATCACCATCGTACACTCCTTTTACCTTCGGGATTAGTGTTGAACCTAAAATAAATGTTATTTGGTGTTTGCGTTGAGCATGAATATGATTGGATCATGTTTATTGCAATATAGTTATTCATTTAAGTCAAAGAATAATTGTTGTTCTGTTTACATGAATAAAACCTTCTATGGTCATACACTTAATATAAATGGTTTATTGAATCTCGATCGTAGTGATACACATATTCATAATATTGAAGCCAAAAGATGCAAAGTTAATAATGATATTGCAACTTATTTGTGGCACTGCTGTTTAGGTCATATTGGTGTAAAGTGCACGAAGAAACTCCATGCTAATGGGCTTTTGGAATCACTTGATACTTGCGAACCATGCCTCATGGGCAAGATGACTAAGACTCCGTTCTCCGGAACAATGGAGCGAGCCACTGACTTATTGGAAATAATACATACCGATGTATGCAGTCCGATGAGTGTTGAGGCTCGCGGCAGGGTATCGTTATTTTCTAACCTTCACAGATGATTTAAGCAGATATGGGTATATCTACTTAATGAAACATAAGTCTGAAACATTTGAAAAGTTCAAAGAATTTCAGTGTGAAGTGGAAAATCATCGTAACAAGAAAATAAAGTTTCTACGATCTGATCGTGGAGGTGCATATTTGAGTTATGAGTTTGGTTGTAACATCCCAAATTTTCAATTTGGAATGATATACATAGGTCATCCATGCATATCATATTTTATTGCATTTTCATTTCACAATCCTCAAAATCCTAAGCAACTCAAGGACCCTCGGAGGGAGTTGGGGATTTCCCGGTTTTCATATTTGATTTTTATTATCAAATAATGAAACGAGGATTTTTGATTTTAACTATTTTTCTCTCCGAAAAATATTTCGTATTAAAGTATAAGAGAGGAGATAATATGACTTCTCCAAAATAATTGAAATATTGGAGGAAAAATATTAAAATCATTTATTTGATTTTTATTTGATTTTATTTGGATTTTATTTGCATTAGAAAAATTGCACGTTTTTCAAAATTGCATTTTAGGGCCAAGAAAATGTTCATCTCGTTCTAAATATTTTATTTAGACGGTGAAAATTTGTTTTGGCATTTTTAGATTTTTATTTTATTTTCTGGATTTTATTTCTGTCGGCGAAATTGTTTTAAAAAAAACTCCCCGTGACCGACTGGGCCGAAGCCCAGCCGAGCCAGGCCGGCCCGCCGCGCCACCGCCTCCCTCGCCCGCGCCGCCGTGCCTGGCACGGACGCCGAGGAGAGTCCGGCTCGGACTCCTCCCCGGGCGCCCCCTCGCCCAAGCAAGCCGCCCCCCTTTTTTTAAAGCCGCCGCCGAGCCCCCCACCACCACACCACCGCCGCCGCAGCAGCCGCCCGCGCCGCCCGCAGCCGCCGCTGCCGCCGCGCCGCCCGCAGCCGCCGCCTGCCGCCCGCGCCGCCGCCGAGCCCCGCCGCCCCGCGAGCCGCCGCCCAACCCCGCCTCACCGGAGCCCCCCGCCGGAGGTACGGCGCCGGATCCGAGCCGCCGGTTTTTTTAGGAACCGTTCGGTTTTTTTAGAAAGCCCTAGTGCGTTTTTTTAGATCGGTTCGCCAGTTTTTCTCGGTTCTTCTACTTAGCGGTCGTTCGTCCGTACGTTCGTTTTAACGAACGGTTTTCGCCCGTTAGTTACAGTTAAAGAACGCTCATTCGTTCATCTGTTCGTCAGTTTCTTTTATCGGATTAATCCGCGATTATTCTCGATCGTGATTTCTGATCCAATCTTAGTTTCTGTTTATCTTTTCGCTCGTTGGTCGGAATCAGGCGATTCAAGCGCCTAGATCTTCGTCTTGAGACCCTCTTTTCATTTAACCAACTTGCACAAGTTTTGGCTACTGTAAAATTTGACCTAGGTCCGGATTAGTTAACGGATCTTATTTCTTTCGCCGTTTGAGTTTCATTGCTATGTTTGATTTGATTCTTTTTGCTAACCGGAGTTCTTAAGTTGAGCTTTCTGGTCAACCTCTCTTATTTGAGTTTTGCTTGTGCATATTTGCTTGTTGCTTATGTATGTTATTGTTTGTTTGTGATAGGACACCCGGAGTGTGAAGCGTGTTACTACGAGTCCCTAGGATTCACGGATCGTCAGCAAGGCAAGTAACACATTGATCATACTCTTTCCATACCCATTTTTTAATGCATTAGTTCAAATCCTCAAACATTGCATGATTAGGATGTCATTAACTTGTGGGTTGGGAAGTAGTTATTGAGGTAGAACCTATTGCCCTGCATTCAAACCCTTGGGAGTTACTTCTACGCGTTGCTTATCTTGTTTTGCTATGCTCGTAGACGTGGTTTGGGTTTGAGTGAAATCCATGACAGATGTGAGATTGTTAATTAATGGTTGAACTTAAGGTGGCAACTTAAATTAACATCTGGGTGGATTGAGGCACCTGGGGAACCCAGTGTTGTCTGTTTTTGTTTGGAAATCCCGGGGTACCCGTGTGATCTTCCTATGGACCGCCACCCAGGCTCAAAGGGAACTAGGATGATTCATGCTAGAAACTTCCGTGTGTAGCCACAAGCTATTATGGGCTCTAGCATAGTTGAGTAAGTTACGTGAAGCTCTCGAAGAGGTGGATCAGCAGGTAGTGGGTTTTGTAGGTTCCGTATGGTCTGCCCGGAGTAGAGAGTTAATGTTTCTGAAAGACTGTGTCTCGGTCATTCGTTTCTCAAACACCTTGCAGTGCGAGAAATCCAACGGAGGCGATCGAGTCTTGTGGGGAAAAGTGTGCAAACCTCTGCAGAGTGTACAATCTAATCATGGTTAGCCGCGTCCCTGGTTATGGACAATCTTGAGTATCTAGTACTTGGGTTATCACATGTATCTCATCACTTCTAATTAATATTGTTGGGTTGTTAACTACTTTAATTTGGGATTGAGTTGGGGGTACCTTCTCAATATTGTTCAACTACCATGATAGTTAAATTAAATCTATTCCTTTGTTGTAGGGAAAAATTGGCTTTTCGCAAAACTATAATCATAGAGCTTTCCACCAGCCAAATATGCATATAGATATAGCATTACTCTGTTCATGCTCTACTGTGTTACATTGCCAGCATATTCCATGTGCTGACCCGTTTTCAGGCTGCAACGTATTATGTTGCAGACTTCTCAGACGAGGAGTAAGGTTCGTTAGGTCGTTGCCGTGCAGCTCAGCTATGCCGTTGGAGTTGATGGACTCACTTTATCTTCCAAGCCTTTCGCTGTTATCGCATTAGATGGCCTTAAGCCATATTTTTGTAATAAGTTCTCTTTGGAGACATTCGATGTAATAAGTGTGTGATTGCTACTCTGCTATAAATCCTCGAGTACTGTGTGTGTCAGCATTACCGATCCAGGGATGACACTGAAGCAAAGAGACTTGACCGTTTGAGGTCAGGTCGCTACATTGGTCTTCATTTGAAACAATGTGGAATAGTTTCACAACTCACGCCACCTGGAACACCACAGTGTAAAGGTGTGTCCGAAAGTTGTAACCGTACTTTATTAGATATGGTGCGATCTATGATGTCTCTTACCGATTTACCACTATCGTTTTGGGGTTATGCATTAGAGACAGTTGCATTCAGGTTAAATAGGACACCATCTAAAACCGTTGAGACAACACCGTGATAACCCACAAGTATAGGGGATCGCAACAGTTTTCGAGGGTAGAGTATTCAGCCCAAATTTATTGATTCGACACAAGGGGAGCCAAAGAATATTCTCAAGTATTAGCAGTTGAGTTGTCAATTCAACCACACCTAGAAACTTAATATCTGCAGCAAAGTATTTAGTAGCAAAGTAATATGATAGTAGTGGTAACGATGGCAAAAGTAGTGGTAGCAGTTTTGGTTTTATAGTGATTGTAATAGTAGCAATGGAAAAGTAAATAATCAATATATGAAAAGCTCGTAGGCAATGGATCAGTGATGGATAATTATGTCAGATGCGATTCCTCATGCAATAGTTATAACATAGGGTGACACAGAACTAGCTCCAGTTCAATAATTTAATGTAGGCATGTATTCCGAATATAGTCATACGTGCTTATGGAAAAAGAACTTGCATGACATATTTTGTCCTACCCTCCTGTGGCAGCGGGGTCCTATTGGAAACTAAGGGATATTAAGGCCTCCTTTTAATAGAGTAGCAGACCAAAGCATTAACACATAGTGAATACATGAACTCCTCAAACTACGGTCATCACCGGTAAGTATCCCGATTATTGTCACTTCGGGATTAACGGATCATAACACATAATAGGTGACTATAGACTTGCAAGATAAGATCAAGAACTCACATATATTCATGAAAACATAATAGGTTCAGATCTGAAATCATGGCACTCGGGCCCTAGTGACAAGCATTAAGCATAGCAAAGTCATAGCAACATCAACCTCAGAACGTAATGGATACAAGGGATCAAACCCTAACAAAACTAACTCGATTACATGATAAATCTCATCCAACCCATCACCGTCCAACAAGACTACGATGGAATTACTCATGCACGGCAGTGAGCATCATGAAATTGGTGATGGAGGAAGGTTGATGATGATGATGATGATGGCGACGGATTCCCCTCTGCGGAGCCCCGAACGGACTCCAAATCAGCCCTCCCAAGAGAGTTTATGGCTTGGCGGCGGCTCCGTATCGTAAAACATGATGAATCCTTCTCTCTGGTTTTTCTCTCCCTGAAAGTGAATATATGGAGTTGGAGTTGAGGTCGGTGGAGCGTCAGGGGGCCCACGAGGCAGGGGGTGCCCCCCCGCCCTCGTGGACAGGGTGTGGGCCCCCTTATGTGGATTCTTTCACCAGTATTTTTTATATATTCCAAAAATATTCTCCGTTGATTTTCAGGTCATTCCGAGAACTTTTATTTCTGCACAAAAATAACACCATGGCAATTCTGCTGAAAACAGCGTCAGTCCGGGTTAGTTCCATTCAAATCATGCAAGTTAGAGTCCAAGACAAGGGCAAAAGTGTTTGGAAAAGTAGATATGTTGGAGACGTATCAACTCCCCCAAGCTTAAACATTTGCTTGTCCTCAAGCAATTCAGTTGATAAACTGAAAGTGATAAAGAAAAACTTTTACAAACTCTGTTTGCTCTTATTGTTGTAAATATGTAAAGCCAGCATTCAAGTTTTCAGCAAAGATTATGAACTAACCATATTCACAATCACATTTAGGTCTCATGTTTACTCATATCAATGGCATAATCAACTAGCGAGCAATAATAATAAATCTCGGATGACAACACTTTCTCAAAACAATCATAATATGATATAACAAGATGGTATCTCGTTAGCCCTTTCTGAGACCGCAAAACATAAATGCAGAGCACCTCTGAAGATCAAGGGCTGACTGGAAATTGTAATTCATGGTAAAAGAGATCCAATCAAGTCATACTCAATGTAAACTAACAATAATACATGCAAATGATAGTGGTGCTCTCCAACTGGTGCTTTTTAATAAGAGGATGATGACTCAACATAAAAGTAAATGGGTAGGCCCTTCGCAGAGGGAAGTAGGGATTTGTAGAGGTGCCAAAGCTCGGTTTTGAAATAGAGATGAATAATATTTTGAGCAGTATACTTTCATTGTCAACATAATAACCGAGAGATCTCGATATCTTCCATGCTACACACATTATAGGCGGTTCCCAATTAGAATGGTAAAGTTTATACTCCCCCACCACCAACAAGCATCAATCCATGGCTTGCCCGAAACAACGGGTGCCTCCAACTAACAACAATCCTGGGGGAGTTTTGCTTACAATTATTTTGATTTGATTTGAGCATGGGATTGGGCATCCCGGTGACCAGCCATTTTCTCGTGAGTGAGGAGCGGAGTCCACTTCTCTTGAGAATAACCCGCCTAGCATGGAAGATACAGACAACCCTACTTGATACATGACCTATTCGAGTATACAAAACAGAATTTTTATTTGAAGGTTTAGAGTTTGGCACATACAAATTTACTTGGAACGGCAGGTAGATATCGTATATAGGAAGGTATGGTGGACTCATATGGAATAACTTTTGAGGTTTATGGAGTTGGATGCACAAGCAGTATTCCCACTTAGTACAAGTGAAGGCTAGAAAGAGACTAGGAAGCGACCAGCTAGAGAGCGACAACAGTCATGAACATGCATTAAAATTAATCAACACTGAATGCAAGCAAGAGTAGGATATAATTCACCATGAACATAAATATCGTGCAGGCTATGTTGATTTTGTTTCAACTGCATGCGTGAACATGTGCCAAGTCAAGCCACTTGAATCGTTCAAAGGAGGATACCACCCTACCATACCACATCACAACCATTTAATAGCATGTTGGCACGCAAGGTAAACCATTATAAACTCCTAGCAAATTAAGCATGGCATGGGCACCTATAATCTCTAATTGTCATTGCAAACATGTTTTATTCATAATAGGCTGAATCAGGAACAATGAACTAATCATATTTACAAAAACAAGAGAGGTCGAGTTCATACCAGCTTTTTTCATCTCAATCAGTTCATCATATATCGTCACTATTGCCTTTCACTTGCATGACCGAACGGTGTGGATAATAATAATAGTGCACGTGCATTGGACTAAGCTAGAATATGCAAGCATTCAATACAAGGGAGAACACAAGGTAATATGGGCTCTTTGTTAGATCGACAATAATGCATATGAGAGCCACTCAACATTTTCACCGTGGTCTTCTCCTCTCGACCCCCAAGGAAAAGAAAAGAAATAAAACTATTTACACGGGAAAGCTCCCAACAAGCAAAAGAAGAACGAGAAATCTTTTGGGTTTTCTTTTTAATTACTACTACTACAGGTATGGAAAGTAAACTAGCTAAGAGCTACAACTAATTTGTTTTGGTTTTTCTTAAGGTTTTTCAAATACACAAGAAGAAAGCTTAAAAAGAAAATAAACTAGCATGGATGATACAATGAAAAAGTATGAGCACCGACAACTGGCATGAGTGTGTGAACATGAATGTAATGTCGGTGAGAAATATGTACTCCCCCAAGCTTAGGCTTTTGGCCTAAGTTGGTCTATGCCCATGGATCAAAGTTGTAGCTGGGGTCATACTGAGATGCAACGGCAATTGCCTCATGAGCTGCAGCTTGGAGGCGAGCTGCCTCCGTCCTCCTCTCATATTCGTTCGCCTCCTCCCTAGTTATAACATATCTCCCTTTTGTCTGAAAATCAAAGAAAGCAGGAGCAAGGAGAGCAACATGGACGGTATGCCGTCTGTCAAAGATTAGTCGGTACTGGAGGAACTGATCGTTCCTCTCAACAAACTGATGACGAACCATAGCATTATAATCTAGATAAGCAGGAGGCAACTCAATATCATCCCCACGTATGGGTATACCAAGAAAGTTGGCTACACGAGTTGCATAAAATCCACCAAACAAATCACTAGTTAAACCATTAAGATGCAACCTACGTGCAACAATAGCCCCCAAGTTGTATTGTTTATCTCCTAATACAGCACTCTTGAGAACACTAAGATCAGGAACACACATGTGACATGCCTCATCCTTACCGTTAATGCATCTACCCATAAAGAGAGCAAAATAATGTATGGCAGGAAAATGAATGCTCCCTATGGTAGCTCTTGTTATTTCTCTAGATTCCCCCACAGTGATACTAGCAAGAAATTCTTTAAATTCAGATTTGCGAGGTTCACTAGCACTACCCTGATACGTCCATTTTGCATCATGCTTTTATATCGATATTTATTGCATTATGGGATGTTATACACATTATGTCACAATACTTATGCCTATTCTCTCTTATTTTACAAGGTTTACATAAAGAGGGAGAATGCCGGCATCTGGGATTCTGGGCTAGAAAAGGAGCAAATATTAGAGACCTATTCTGCACAGCTCCAAAAGTCTTGAAACTTCACGGAAGTCATTTTTAGAATATATTAAAAATACTGAGCGCAAGAAGTTCCAGAGGGGGGCCACACCCTAGCCACGAGGGTGGGGGTGCGCCTTACCCCCTGGGCGCGCCCCCTGCCTCGTGGGCCCCCTGGTGGCCCTCCGATGCCCATCTTCTACTATATGGAGTCTTTCGTTGAGGAAAAAATCATAAGCAAGCTTTCAGGACGAAACTCCACCGCCACGAGGCGGAACCAATCTAGGGCTCTAGCAGAGCTGTTCTGCCGGGGAAACTTCCCTCTCAGAGGGGGAAATCATCGCCATCATCATCACCAACGATCCTCTCATCGGGAGGGGGTCAATCTCCATCAACATCTTCACCAGCACCATCTCCTCTCAAACCCTAGTTCATCTCTTGTATCCAATTCTTGTCTCCAAGTCTGGGATTGGTACCTGTGGGTTGCTAGTAGTGTTGATTACTCCTTGTAGTTGATGCTAGTTGGTTTATTTGGTGGAAGATCATATGTTCATATCCTATATGCATATTAATACCCCTCTGATTATGAACATGAATATGCTTTGTGAGTAGTTACGTTTGTTCCTGAGGACATGGGAGAAGTCTTGCTATTAGTAGTCATGTGAATTTGGTATTCGTTTGATATTTTGATGAGATGTATGTTGTCTCTCCTCTAGTGGTGTTATGTGAACGTCGACTACATGACACTTCACCATTATTTGGGCCTAGAGGAAGGCATTGGGAAGTAATAAGTAGATGATGGGTTGCTAGAGTGACAGAAGCTTAAACCCTAGTTTATGCGTTGCTTCGTAAGGGGCTGATTTGGATCCATATGTTTCATGCTATGGTTAGGTTTACCTTAATACTTTTGTTGTAGTTGCGGATGCTTGCAATAGAGGTTAATCATAAGTGGGATGCTTGTCCAAGTAAGGACAGCACCCAAGCACTGATCCACCCACATATCAGATTATCAAAGTACCGAACATGAATCATATGATCGTGATGAAACCTAGCTTGACGATAATTCCCATGTGTCCTCGGGAGCGCTTTTCTCTATATAATAATTTGTCCGGGCTTGTCCTTTGCTACAAAAAGGATTGGGCCACCTTGCTGCACTTTATTTACTTTTGTTACTTGTTGCTCGTTACAAACTATCTTATCCTTGTTGGGTTCGACACTCTTACTTATCGAAAGGACTACGATAGGTCCCCTATAGTTGTGGGTCATCAAGACTCTTTTCTGGCGCCGTTACCAGGGAGTGAAGCGCCTTTGGTAGGTGGAATTTGGTAAGGAAAAATTTATATAGTGTACTGAAATTTACTGTCACTTGTTACTATGGAAAGTAATCCTCTGAGGGGCTTGTTCGGGGTATCTTCATCCCGACCAATAGAGCATAGAGTTGCTCCTCAACCTACTGAACCTACTGAAAATGAAAATGTCTGCTTTGAAATTCCTTCGGGTATGATAGAAAAACTGCTAGCTAATCCTTTTGCAGGAGATGGAACATTACATCCTGATGAGCACCTAATATATGTGGATGAAGTTTGTGGATTATTTAAGCTTGCAGGTATGCCCGATGATGTTATCAAGAAGAAGGTCTTCCCTTTATCTTTGGCCGGAGATGCATTGACATGGTATAGGCTATGTGATGATATGGGATCATGGAACTACAAACGATTGAAATTGGAATTTCATCAGAAGTTTATCATACGCATCTTGTTCATTGTGATCGTAATTATATATATATATTTTGGCCTCGCGAAGGAGAAAGCATCGCTCAAGCTTGGGGGAGGCTTAAGTCAATGTTATATTCATGCCCCAATCATGAGCTCTCAAGAGAAATGATTATTCAAAAAAATTATGCTCGGCTTTCTGATAACAACCGCACCATGCTCGATACTTCTTGTGTTGGCTCTTTCATGATGAAGACTATTGAATTCAAATGGGATTTATTGGAAAGAATTGAACGCAACTCTGAAGATTGGGATCTCGATGAAGGTAAGGAGTCAGGTATGACACCTAAGTTTGATTGTGTTAAATCTTTTATGGATACCGATGTTTTCCGTAAATTTAGCACTAAATATGGACTTGACTTTGAAATAGTAGCTTCTTTCTGTGAATCTTTTGCTACTCATATTGATCTCCCTAAGGAGAAGTGGTTTAAATATCATCCTCCCATTGAAATGAAAGTAGTTGCACCTATTAAAGTTGAAGAAAAGACTGTCACTTATAATGATCCTATTATTCCTACTGCTTACGTTGAGAAACCACCTTTTCTTGTTAGGGTAAAAGATCATGCTAAAGCTTCAACCGTGGTTCGTAAAAGCAATATTAGAACTTATACACCTACTGAGCAAGTTAAAGTTGAACCTAATATTGCTATTGTTAAGGATCTCTTGGCTAATAATATTGATGGGCATGTTATTTATTTCTGTGATGAAACTGCTAGAATTGCTAAACCTTGTGCTAAAGATAAACATAGACATGTGGTAGGCATGCCCGTTATTTCTGTTAAAATAGGAGATCATTGTTATCATGGCTTGTGTGATATGGGTGCTAGTGCTAGTGCAATACCTATTGACTTATACAAAGAAATTATGCATGATATTGCACCTGCTGAGTTAGAAGAAATTGATGTCACCATTAAACTTGCCAATAGAGATACTATTTCACCAATGGGAATTGTTAGAGATGTTGAAGTCTTGTGTGGGGAAACTAAATATCCTGTTGATTTTCTTGTTCTTGGTTCCCCACAAGATAGCTTTTGTCCCATTATATTTGGTAGACCCTTCTTAAACACTGTTAATGCTAGGATAGACTGCAAAAAGGATGTTATTACTGTTGGTTTAGGTGATATGTCTCATGAGTTCAACTTTTCTAAATTTCATAGATAACACCGTGAATAAGGATTTCCTAGTAAAGATGAAATTATTGGTATTGTTTCTATTGCCGTACCTCCTAGTGATCCTTTAGAACAATATTTGCTAGACCATGAAAATGATATGTATATGAATGAAAGAAGGGAAATAGATGAAGTGTTCTTTAAACAGGGACCTATTCTGAAACACAACTTGCCTGTTGAAATTTTAGGGGATCCTCCTCCACCCAAGGGTGATCCCGTGTTTGATCTTAAACCTTTGCCTGATACTCTTAAATATGCTTATCTTGATGAAAAGAAGATATACCCTATTATTATTAGTGCTAACCTTTCAGAGAAGGAGGAAGAAAAATTATTGAAAACTCTGAAGAAGCACCGTGCTGCTATTGGATATACTCTTGATGATCTTAAGGGCATTAGTCCCACTCTATGTCAACACAAAATAAATTTGGAAAAAGATGCCAAACCAGTTATTGATCATCAACGACGACTGAACCCTAAGATGAAAGAAGTGGTAAGAAAAGAAATACTAAAGCTCCTTGAGGCAGGTATAATTTATCCCGTTGCTGATAGTCAGTGGGTAAGTCATGTCCATTGTGTTCCTAAGAAGGGAGGTATTACTGTTCTTCCTAATGATAAAGATGAATTGATTCCGCAAAGAATTATTATAGGTTATAGGATGGTAATTGATTTCCGCAAATTAAATAAGGCTACTAAAAAAGATCATTAGCCCTTACCTTTTATTGATCAAATGCTAGAAAGATTATCCAAACATACTCATTTTTGCTTTCTAGATGGTTATTCTGGTTTCTCCCAAATACCTGTGTCAGCTGATGATCAATCTAAGACCACTTTTACTTGCCCTTTCAGTACTTTTCCTTATAGACGTATGCCTTTTGGTTTATGTAATGCACCTGCTACCTTTCAAAGATGCATGATGGCTATATTTTCTGATTTTTGGGAAAAGATATGTGAGGTATTCATGGATGATTTCTCCGTTTATGGATCCTCTTTTGATGATTGCTTAAGCAACCTTGATCGAGTTTTGCAGAGATGTGAAGAAACTAACCTTGTCTTGAATTGGGAGAAATGCCACTTTATGGTTAATGAGGGTATTGTCTTGGGGCACAAAATTTCTGAAAGAGGCATTGAAGTTGATAAAGCTAAACTTGATGCTACTGAAAAGATGTCGTGTCCCAAGGACATCAAAGGTATAAGAAGTTTCCTTCATCATGCCGGTTTTACAGGAGGTTCATTAAGGACTTCTCAAAAATTTCTCGGCCTCTGACCAATTTATTACAAAAAGATATACCATTCATTTTTGATGATGTTTGTGTAGAAGCATTTGAAATACTTAAGAAAGCATTGATCTCTGCACCTACTTGTTCAGCCACCTGATTGGAATTTACTTTTTGAAATTATGTGTGATGCTAGTGATTATGTTGTAGGTGTTGTTCTAGGGCAAAGAGTTGATAAGAAATTAAATGTTATTCAGTATGCTAGAAAAACTCTAGACAATGCCCAGAGAAATTATGCTACTACTGAAAAAGATTTTTTAGTAGTTGTATTTGCTTGTGATAAGTTCAGACCTTATATCTTTGATTATAAAGTAACTATTTACATGGATCATGCTGCTATTAAATATCTTATGAAAAAGAAAGATGCTAAACCTAGACTTATTAGATGGGTTCTCTTGCTACAAGAATTTGATTTGGGTATTATTGATAGAAAGGGAGCTGAGAACCCCGTTGCAGACAACTTGTCTAGGTTAGAAAATGTTCTTGATGACCCACTACCTATTGATGATAGCTCTCCTGATGAACAATTAAATGTCATAAATGTTTCTCACACTGCTCCATGGTATGTTGATTATGCTAATTACATTGTTGCTGAGTGTATACCACCTAGTTTCACATACCAGCAAAAGAAAAAAAATCTATGATTTAAGACATTACTTCTGGGATGATCCCATCTTTCTAAAGAAGGAGTAGATGGTGTTATTAGACATTGTGTACCTGAGCATGAACAGGAACAGATCCTATGCAAGTGTCACTCCGAAGCTTATGGGGGACACCACGCTGGAGATAGAACTGCACATAAGGTATTACAATCCGGTTTTTATTGGCCTACTCTCTTCAAGGATGCCCGTAAGTTTGTCTTATCTTGTGATGAATGTCAAAGAATTGGTAATATTAGTAGACGTCAAGAAATGCCTATGAATTATTCACTTGTTATTGAACCATTTGATGTTTGGGGATTTGATTATATGGGGATGTTTCCTTCCTCTAATGGATATACACATATTTTAGTTGCTATTGATTACGTTACTAAGTGGGTAGAAGCTATTCCAACTAGTAGTGCTGATCATAACACCTCTATTAAGATGCTTAAAGAAGTTATTTTTCCGAGGTTTGGAGTCCCTAGATATTTAATGACTGATGGTGGTTCACATTTTATTCATGGTGCTTTCCGTAAAATGCTTGCTAAGTATGATGTTAATCATAGAATTGCATCACCTTATCACCCACAGTCTAGTGGTCAAGTAGAATTGAGCAACAGGGAGCTTAAATTAATTTTGCAAAAGACTATTAATAGATCTAGAAAGAATTGGTCCAAGAAACTTGATGATGCATTATGGGCCTATAGAACTGCATATAAAAATCCTATGGGTATGTCTCCGTATAAAATGGTTTATGGAAAAGCATGTCACTTACCTCTCGAACTAGAACATAAGGCTTATTGGGCTATTAAAGAGCTCAATTATGATTTCAAACTTGCCGGTGAGAAAAGGTTATTTGACATTAGCTCACTTGATGAATGGAGAACCCAAGCCTATGAGAATGCTAAATTGTTTAAAGAAAAAGTTAAAACATGGCATGACAAAAGGATACAAAAGCGTGAGTTTAGTGTAGGTGACTATGTATTGCTATACAACTCTCCTTTAAGATTTTTTGCAGGAAAGCTTCTTTCTAAATGGGAAGGTCCTTACGTTATCGAGGAGGTCTATCGTTCCGGTGCCATAAAAATCAACAACTTCGAAGGCACAAATCCGAAGGTGGTGAACGGTCAAAGAATCATACATTATATCTCAGGTAATCCTATAAATGTTGAAACCAATGTTATTGAAACCGTAACCCCGGAGGAATACATAAGGGACACTTTCCGGAACGTTTCAGACTCCGAAAAGGAATAGGCATGTGGTACGGTAAGTAAACCGACTCCAAAACAGTTCTAATGGCAATTTTTCTCCGTTTTGGAATATTTAGAAAAAAAGAAAAATAAGAAGCAGTCCGGGAAGGACACGAGGGCTCCACGAGGGTGGAGGGCGCGCCCTACCCCCTGGGAGCGCCCCCTGCCTCGTGGGCACCTCATGCGCTCTCCGGACTCCGTTTTCTTACATGTTACATATTTTGGTCGGTAAAAATTCATTATATAATCTCCCGAAGGTTTCGACCACAGTATCACGCAAAAATCTCTTGTTCTTGTTTCGAGCTGTTTCTACAGTAGATTAGAGCAATATGTCATCCCAGGATTTGGAAGGAGAAAGCTATGTGGCTGATTATCTTGTAGATCCTAAGGTCTATGGGGACGTGGAGCATTGTGGTTGGACTACGGAAGAAGAAGAAGACTATGAACCCAGGGGAAAGGAGGAGATGAGTTCAGATGAAGATGCAGTCCCATTACCTCAACCTGGGGACATGCATGTGGAGTTCAAAAAGTCAAGCCTCCCTGGTAGAGCAAAGAAACCTAAGATCGAGTTTATCCCTTTTCGCCTCTTGCAGGAAACAAACAGGAATTATGCAAGAAGATATTAAGCCTTGAGCAGGAGATCGATGACCTAAGGGATCAAATTTCTGTCCTCAAGCGCAAAATAAGGAAGAAGCCTACGTCATCAACAACTCCACCCTCTCCACCAACAAAGAAGAACTGAGTATCTGGTATGGGCACTCCCCTTGGCAATTGCCAAGCTTGGGGGAGGTGCCCCGGTATCGTATCACCATCACTTCTATCTTTACCGTTTTTCTTAGTTCGATCCTTTTGGTAATATCTTGATCTAGTAGCATAAAGTTTTAGTATGATCTAGTTGTGAGTTTTTTCTTTATGATCCTTCTATGTAATCGAGTCCGTGAGCTATATATAATAAAGATTAGTGTTGAGTCAAGGGCTTGATTATTTTGCCATGATCTTGAGTGAATAAAAGAAAAGAGAAAAGAACAAAAAGAATAAAAGAGATCATATGGATCTTATGGAGAGTAATGAGCTCACATATAAAGAGTATTATGAATAAAAGTTGTTGAGAGTTGACAAACATAGTTTTGGTCATCGTTGTAATTAATAGGAGGTAATAAAGAAAGAGAGGTCTTCACATATAAATACACTACCTTGGACATCTTTTATGATTGTGAGCACTCATTAAAATATGACATGCTAAAGAGTTGACGTTGGACAAGGAAGACAACGTAATGGGTTATGTTTTCTTACATCTAAGATAAATTATATTGTCATGGATCATCCAACATGATTGAGCTTGTCTTTCCCCCTCATACTAGCCAAATTCTTTGCACCAAGTAGAGATACTACTTGTGCTTCCAAACACCCTTAAACCAGTTTTGCCATGAGATTCCACCATACCTACCTATGGATTGAGTAAGATCCCTCAAGTAAGTTGTCATCGGTGCAAGCAATAAAAATTGCCCTCTAAATATGTATGACTTATTAGTGTGGGAGAAAATAAGCTTTATACGATCATGTGATATGGAAGAAATAGAAGCGATGGACTGCATAATAAAGGTCCATATCACAAGTGGCAATATAAAGTGATGTTCTTTCGCATTAAGATTTTGTGCATCCAACCATAAAAGTGCATGACAACCTCTGCTTCCCTCTGCGAAGGGCATATCTTTTACTTTTATCTCCTACCTCACATAAGAGTCATGGTGATCTTCACCCTTCCTTTTTACATTTTATCTTTTGGCAAGCACAACATGTTGGAAAGATCCTGGTATATATGGCTAATTGGATGTGAGTTTTCATGCACTATTATTGTTGACATTATCCTTGAGGTAAAACGTTGGGAGGCAAAACTATAAGCCCCTATCTTTCTCTGCGTCCAATTAAAACTCCATACCCATAAGTATTGCGTGAGTGTTAGCAATTGTGGAAGACTATATGATAGTTGAGTATGTGGACTTGTTGAAAAGCTATTATATTGACTCTTTCCTATGTTATGATAAATTGCAATTGCTCCAATGACTGAGATTATAGTTTGTTAGTTTTCAATGAAGTTTATGATTCATACTTGAAACTGTGATTGAATTGTTACTCTAGCATAAGAGTTCATATGATAAGAATTATATAAGTTGTTGTTTTAAGAATGATCATGATGCCCTCATGTCCATATTTTATTTTTATCGACACCTCTATCTCTAAACATGTGGACATATTTTTCGATTTCGGCTTTCGCTTGAGGACAAGCGAGGTCTAAGCTTGGGGGAGTTGATACGTCCATTTTGCATCATGCTTTTATATCGATATTTATTGCATTATGGGCTGTTATTACACATTATGTCACAATACTTATGCCTATTCTATCTTATTTTACAAGGTTTACATAAAGAGGGAGAATGCCGACAGCTGGGATTCTGGGCTGGAAAAGGAGCAAATATTAGAGACCTATTCTGCACAGCTCCAAGTCCTGAAACTTCACGGAAGTCATTTTCAGAATATACAAAAAATACTGAGCGCAAGAAGTTCCAGAGGGGGGCACACCCTGGCCACGAGGGTGGGGGCGCCCCTACCCCCCTGGGCGCGCCCCCTGCCTCGTGGGCCCCCTGGTGGCCCTCCGATGCCCATCTTCTACTATATGGAGTCTTTCGTTGAGGAAAAAATTATAAGCAAGCTTTCGGGACGAGACCCCGCCGCCACGAGGCGGAACCTTGGCGGAACCAATCTAGGGCTCTGGCGAAGCTGTTCTGCCGGGGAAACTTCCCTCCGGGAGGGGGGAATCATCGCCATCGTCATCACCAACGATCCTCTCATCAGGAGGGGTTCAATCTCCATCAACATCTTCACCAGCACCATCTCCTCTCAAACCCTAGTTCATCTCTTGTATCCAATTCTTGTCTCCAGGTCTGGGATTGGTACATGTGGGTTGCTAGTAGTGTTGATTACTCCTTGTAGTTGATGCTAGTTGGTTTATTTGGTGGAAGATCATATGTTCAGATCCTATATGCATATTAATACCCCTCTGATTATGAACATGAATATGCTTTGTGAGTAGTTACGTTTGTTCCTGAGGACATGGGAGAAGTCTTGCTATTAGTAGTCATGTGAATTTGGTATTCGTTTGATATTTTGATGAGATGTATGTTGTCTCTCCTCTAGTGGTGTTATGTGACTGTCGATTACATGACACTTCACCATTATTTGGGCCTAGAGGAAGGCATTGGGAAGTAATAAGTAGATGATGGGTTGCTAGAGTGACAGAAGCTTAAACCCTAGTTTATGCGTTGCTTCGTAAGGGGCTGATTTGGATCCATATGTTTCATGCTATGGTTAGGTTTACCTTAATACTTTTGTTGTAGTTGCGGATGCTTGCAATAGAGGTTAATCATAAGTGGGATGCTTGTGCAAGTAAGGACAGCACCCAAGCACCGGTCCACCCACATATCAGATTATCAAAGTACCGAACGCGAATCATATGATCGTGATGAAACCTAGCTTGACGATAATTCCCATGTGTCCTCGGGAGCGCTTTTCTCTATATAAGAATTTGTCCAGGCTTGTCCTTTGCTACAAAAAGGATTGGGCCACCTTGCTGCACTTTATTTACTTTTGTTACTTGTTGCTCGTTACAAATTATCTTATCACAAAACTATCTGTTACCTATAATTTCAGTGCTTGCAGAGAATACCTTGCTGAAAACCGCTTATCATTTCCTTCTGCTCCTCATTGGGTTCGACACTCTTACTTATCGAAAGGACTATGATAGATCCCCTATACTTGTGGGTCATCATACCCCACTGCGGGAGTTTACAAGCAGTATTAAAATCTTCTATGTCCATGGTATAAGATTTATCATAAAGATCAAATAGGACATCGTGAGAATTGCGCGATGATGTAAATTTAAACCTTCTCACAAATGAATCAGTTAAATAGAGGTATTGCCTACACTTATCTGCCTCGAAGCTCTCAAGATCAGCGTTACGCACATATGCGTCAAATTCTTCCTTGATGCCTGCCTGGACCATGAAATCCTCTGACGGCCATTCACAAGGCCGCACTTGAGCCTCCCTTGGTAGTTCATTGTCCGGCTCGCGTATTGCGGGCCTTGGGCCTTGCTTCCTTGAGGGGCCACCTTGGTACATTTTCCTAAACATAATTCTTCCTCTGAAAAATTTCTGAAATTTTTAGCGACTCAAAATAAAAGTGAACCAAATTCAACAAAATTGGTAGCAACTACTCCTACAAGTGCCTAGAGGCTATATCATGCATTAAAACTACTTTTGACCAAATAAATTTGACATGCAAGCTCAAGAACGGGGTCACCTAAGCAGCAAAAAATTGCAATAAATAAAGCACTAGAACAAAAACTAATTGGACCAATGGAGGAGTCACATACCGAAGAACAATCCCCCAAAGCAGTTTTGTGAATGGAGCTTTGAGCAAGGAGATTGAAAATGGCAGCAAGATGAGCTAGAACACGGGTTTGAGCTGGTGGATGATTTTTTCTGGAGGAAGAAGAAGTGTGTGGGTGCAAGAATAAGTGGAGGGGGCCCACGTGGGGTCCACGAGGCACGGGGCGTGGGCGCGCCCTCCACCCTCGTGGGCACATGGTGGGTCCCCCTGGTGTGTTCTCAGTGCCAATAATTCTTAAATATTCTGGAAAATTTCATATTTCATTTTCAGGGCATTTGGAGAACTTTTATTTTCAGGGTATTTTTTTATTGCAAGGATAATTCAGAAAACAGACAGAACATACTATTTTTACTTTATTTAATAAAAATAATAGAAAGTAAAAGGAGGGTACAGAAGGTTGTGCTTTCTAACTTCATCCATCTCATGTTCATCAAAAGGAATCCACTAACAAGGTTGATCAAGTCTTGTTAACAAACCCATTCCGAATTGCATGAGACCGGAGAAATTTCGAATAACACTAGGTTACCTCAACGGGGATATGCACATCCCCAACAATAAGAATATCATATTTCTTCTTGGCAATAGGAAGAGGAAATTCAAAACCTCCAATAGTAATTGTTGAAATTTTTCCAATAGAATTGATATTGTGTACTTGAGGTTGTTTCCTCGGAAAGTGTACCGTATGCTCATTACCATTAACATGAAAAGTGAAATTGCCTTTGTTGCAATCAATAACTGCCCCTGCAGTATTCCAAAAGGGTCTACCAAGGATAATCGACATACTATCGTCCTCGGGAATATCAAGAATAACAAAGTCCGTTAAAATAGTAAAGTTTGCAACCACAACAGGCACATCCTCACAAATACCGACAGGTATAGCAGTTGATTTATCGGCCATTTGCAAAGATATTTCAGTAGGTGTCAACTTATTCAAATCAAGTCTACGATAAAGAGAGAGGCATAACACTAACACCGGCTCCAAGATCACATAAAGCTGTTTTAACATAGTTTCTTTTAATGGAGCATGGTATAGTTGGTACTCCTGGATCTCCAAGTTTCTTTGGTAATCCGCCTTTAAAAGTGCAATTAGCAAGCATGGTGGAAATTTCAGCTTCCGGTATCTTTATTTTATTAGTAACAATATCCTACATGTACTTAGCATAAGGATTCATTTTAAGCATATCAGTCAAACGCATACGCAAAAAGATAGGTCTAATCATTTCAGCAAAGCGCTCAAAATCCTCATCATCCTTTTTATTAGATGGTTTAGGAGGAAAAGGAATGGGTTTCTGAACCCATGGTTCTCTTTCTTTACCATGCTTCCTAGCAAAAAAAGTCTCTCTTATCATAACGTTGATTCTTTGATTGTGGGTTATCAAGATCAACAACAGGTTCAATGTCTACATTATTGTTATTGCTAGGTTGAGCATCAACATGAACATCATCATTAACATTATCACTAGGTTCATGTTCATTACCATATTGTGTTTCAGCATCAGAAATAGAAATATCATTGGGATACTCAGGTGTGTCAACAACAGGTTCACTAGAAGCATGCAAAGTCCTATCATTTTTCTTTTTCTTCTTCTTAGAAGAACTAGGTGCATCAACATTAGTTCTCTGAGAATCTTGCTCAATTCTCTTAGCGTCGCCTTTAGGATACAAAGGTTCCCGAGTCATTTTACCCCCTCTAGTAATAACTCTAACAACATTATCATTTTTCTTATTATTTAATTCATTGAGCAAATCATTCTGAGCTTTAAGTACTTGTTCTACTTGAGTGGTAACCATAGAAGCATGTTTACTAATAAGTTTAAGTTCACCTTTAACACTAGACATATAATCACTCACGTGTTCAAGCATATCAGCATTGCGTTTCAATTGTCTACCAACATAAGCATTGAAGTTTTCTTGTTTAACAATAAAATTATCAAACTCATCTAGGCATTGGCTAGCAGACTTATTACGAGGAATATTACCTTTATCAAATCTATAGAGATAATTTACCTTTACTACCCGTGTCCGGTTATCAAGACCATGTATTTCTTCAATAGGTGGTAAATTCTTAACATCTTCAGCTTTAATACCTTTTTCTTTCATAGATTTTTTTGAATCTTGCATATCTTCAGGACTGAGAAATAGAATGCCCCTTTTCTTCGGAGTTGGCTTAGGAGTTGGTTCAGGAAGTGTCCAATCATTTTCATTACTCAACATATTATTCAATAGCAATTCAGCTTGATCAATAGTTCTTTCCCTGAAAACACAACCAGCACAACTATCCAGGTAGTCTCTGGAAGCATCGGTTAGTCCATTATAAAAGATATCAAGTATTTCATTCTTCTTGAGAGGATGATCAAGCAAAGCATTAAGTAATTGGAGAAGCCTCCCCCAAGCTTGTGGGAGACTCTCTTCTTCAATTTGCACAAAATTATATATTTCCCTTAAGGCAGCTTGTTTCTTATGAGCGGGGAAATATTTAGCAGAGAAGTAATAAATCATATCCTAGGGACTACGCACACAACCAGGATCAAGAGAATTAAACCATGTTTTAGCATCACCCTTTAATGAGAACGGAAACAACTTAAGGATAAAGTAATAGAGAGTTTTCTCATCATGAGTAAACAGGGTGGCTATATCATTTAATTTAGTAAGATGTGCCACAACAGTTTCAGATTCATAGCCATAGAAAGGATCAGATTCAACCAAAGTAATTAACTCATGATCGACAGAGAAATCATAATCCTTATCATTAATAAAGATAGGTGAACTAGCAAAAGCAGGGTCATATTTCATTCTAGCATTCAAAGACTTTTCTTTAAGCTTAACTAATAATTTCTTAAGATCATATCTATCATTGCAAGCTAAGAAGTCTCTAGCGGTTTCTTCATCCATAACATAACCCTCAGGCACAATAGGCAACTCATATCTAGGGGGAGAATCTTCATCATCACTTTCATCAATATTATCAGTTTCAATAATTTCGTTCTCTCTAACCCTAGCAAGTTGTTCATCAAGAATTCACCTAATGGCACAGTATTATCAAGCATAGAAGTAGTTTCATCATAAGTATCATGCAAAGCAGAGGTGGCATCATCAATAACATGTGACATATAAGAATGAATAGCAGGAGTAGGTGTCGCAAGTTTACTCAAAACAGAAGGTGAATCTAGTGCAGAGCTAGATGGCAGTTCCTTACCTCCCCTCGTAGTTGAGGGGAAAATCTTGGTTCTTTGATCTCTCAAATTCTTCATAGTGATCAGCAAATATAAATCCCAAGTGACTCAAAGAATAGAGCTATGCTCCCCGGCAACGGCGCTAGAAAATAGTCTTGAAAACCCACAAGTATAGGGGATCACAACAGTTTTCGAGTGTAGAGTATTCAACCCAAATTTATTGATTCGACACAAGGGGAGCCAAAGAATATTCTCAAGTATTAGTAGCTGAGTTGTCAATTCAACCACACCTGGAAACTTAATATCTGCAGCAAAGTATTTAGTAGCAAAGTAATATGGTAGTAGTGGTAACGATGGCAAAAGTAACAGTATTAGTTTTGGTTTTATAGTGATTGTAATAGTAGCAATGGAAAAGTAAATAAGCGGAGATCAATATATGAAAAGCTCGTAGGCAATGGATCAGTGATGGATAATTATGTCAGATGCGATTCCTCATGCAATAGTTATAACATAGGGTGACACAGAACTAGCTCCAGTTCATCAATGTAATGTAGGCATGTATTCCGAATATAGTCATACGTGCTTATGGAAAAGAACTTGCATGACATCTTTTGTCCTACCCTCCCGTGGCAGCGGGGTCCTATTGGAAACTAAGGGATGTTAAGGCCTCCTTTTAATAGAGTACCGGACCAAACACTACAAAAAAAGACACATCCGTGACATTTTGGGCCGAACGAATTTTTTTCTGTCATACATATGACACTTCTGTGACGATAATTGTGACAAAACCCGGTATCATCATAGATGTGGTGGGCTCCTATTTCTATGACAAAAAATCATGACAGAAAATGGGCTTTTCGTCCTGGGCGGGCCGGAGACGCAGCTGCATGACATTCTTTGGGCCGTCCATGACGGAAAAAAATCATGGTAGAAGCAAGGGCGAGGAAAATTTCGGGGAGTTCCCGGTTACGGTGGGAGGTCGGGGACCGAGCGATGCGCGTTTCTCTCGTACACGTACGCATGTGTGTGCGAGGCGTTGGCTCTAACTGAACCCGAGCGAGGCGTTGGGCTCTAACTGAACCCGAGCGATTGCACTGCAGGCTACGCGTTACTGAACCCGAGCGATCGATCAATGGCTGTTAACTGAACCCGATCGAGCGATTCCTTCGCTACTGCTGCTAACTGAAGCCGATCTATGCTGCCTCTGGATGAACAGTGAGCATTGCGGGGGGTGGATGAACAGTTCCCGGTGGGGGTGGATGAACAGGACCCCGTGGTGTTGCCTCTGGATGAACAGGACCCCGATCGATCGAGCCGGTTGGGGGTGGATGAACAGGACCCCGTGGAGGGCTGGATGAACAGGACCACCCCATGGAGGGCAGGATGAACAGTAGACGGTGGAGGGCAGGATGAACAGTAGCCCGTGGAGGGGTGGTTAAACAAGAGCCCGTGGAGAGGGCTGGTTTAATAGTAGCCGGTGGAGTAGCGCGCGGTGGAGGCTAGATGAACAGGAGCCCGTGGATGAACAGTCGCAGGTGGAGGCTGGAGGAGGTCGATGGTGGATGAACAGTAGCTCGTGGAGGCAGGAGGGGTTGACAGTGGAGATGAACAGTATCCCATGGAGTCTCGTTTTGCGGTACGCCACACCCCTCCTGATGAACAGGACCCCTGTTTCGACCGTAGCGCTCCAACACAAGTCCGTTTCGTCCGTTTTGCGGTACGCCACACCCCTCCCGATCAACAGGACCCCCGTTTCAACCGTAGGAGGTCCATTTCCTCCATTTTGCGGTACGCCAGACCCCTCCCGATCAACAGGACCCCGTTCCGAATGTAGGAGGTCCGTTTCCTCCGTTGTGCGGTACGCCAGGCCTCGTTTCCATCGTCTGTTTCGTCCAAGCCCTCCCGATGAACACGACCACGCATTCCGTTCCGACCCAGCCGGTTGGCTCCCACGCGTTCCGTTGCCTCCCCATGAACACGACGCATTCCGTTGCCTCCCCATGAACACGACGACGACGCTGTTTGTCCGTTCCGACCCAGCAATGTACACGAGCCCTGGCCGTACGTATGCGCGAGTAGGCGTTCGAGACCCCGCCTGTATGTACACATACGTGGCCGTATTTTCTTTCTTGCACCCTGGCCGCTGTACGTGCGTGTACATGCTACATGCACGCCTCTACTACGACACGTGCGAGCCTCTACATCAACCAGTATGTACGTACACGTTCGCGACCAGAATGACAACACTACGTACGCTTCGACCAGGTGGGTCCCGACTGTCAGGCACTTCCTTGCCTGCGAAGATGTAGCTGGTGGGTCCCAGCAGTCAGGGGGCGAATCGTTTTTTTTGCCCGGACGCACTTCCTTGCGTGCGAATATGTAGCTGGTGGGTCCCAGCAGTCAGGGGAAACATTTTTTTCGCGAAATATAGTGGCCCGTCCGGTGGGTCCCAGTTGTCAGGTGGAGGAATCATTATTTTCCACGTAATAAGGAGGCACTTCCTTGCTGCGGCCGTGGACCCAGCTGTCAGCCTCTCCACGTACAGTCCACGTCCGATGGAAGTCGTTCCTTGACCACGTTGACCACGCCGCGCCGAGAGCACCGGGGCGGTGGACGACGGTGAGGCCTAGGAAGGGGACGACACGGAGGCAGGGACGACTCGGTAGTTGTTTCCCACGCGAAGGGGAGTAAAACTGTACGAGGGTTTACTGGTTCGCCTGCCGTCGCCGGAGAATAACAGCAGGTGTGGGTGAGTAGAGGGATGGCTAGGCCAGTGATGGGAGTACGGTCGGGCGGTGAGGCCCACGCGGCAGCACAGCCGGCCGTGAGGAGGAGGGAGCAGGCAGTCCCGCCGGCGCTTGTTTGAGCGGCTGGAGCAGGAAGAGCAGAGATTGAAGAAGCACGTCGGCCGTTGGATGGACATCCAACAGTCAGTGCTTGTGCGTCAACCTTTTTTTAGGAAAGCTTCAAATCTGTGGAAAATAGCATACAGCCCATCTGCCATTATTTCTAATAATTTACAGCCCATTTGCTAATTCTTAAGGGTTTCTTTGGAGCCCATATTCTTTTTGTTAGCATTAGAGCCCATATTGTGGCAACGGTTAAAAAATTATACGAAATTTTGCATATTTCGGTGCGGTCCGAACTGTTTTTAATCCCGAAATTTCGACTCACATTCAAACTGATTTTAAAAATAAATGTCTATCAATATAAAATCCAACAAATTCTCCACGCATAAAAATTAATGTAATTTAAAATCTTGAAATGAAAAAAAAAGATATTTGAAACTAATTGCCGGTTTGATGTGTTTTAAAAATGTACAACCCATTTCTCATTACTGATGGGCCATTTTTTCGGCCAGCCGAATGACAGCTCTCCTCGTCTTGAAAGATTTGCAGCCCAACAGGCCTGACAAAGCGACTTACTTGGCAAATCACAAAAAAACTATGTTGTGGCCGTGGACCCAGCTGTCAGCGTCTCCACGTAGAGTATTCTTCCGATGGAAGTCGTTCCTTGACCACGTTGACCACGCCCCGCGGAGAGCACCACGGCAGTGGACGACGGCGAGGCCTAGGAAGGGGACAACATGGCAGTGGAAGCCCGCGCGGAGAGGACTACGAGGGTTCACTGGTTCGGCTGCGGTGTGAGGCTGCCGTCACCGCAGGGCCTGGCCAGCGGTGGGAATAGTAGGGGGCGGTGAGGCCTCTGCGACAGCACAGCCGGCCACGGGAGGCAGGAGCATGCGGCACGACCGGCGCTGCTTTGGGCGGCTGGAGCAAGAAGAGCAGAGGTTGAAGAAGCACTACGGCCGTTGGATGGACATCGTACGGTCACTGGAGCTAGAATCGTTCATATTGACTAAGTTGACAAAGCCCTTCGTCCCCGTCAACTTAGTAGGCCCACAAGTCAGCCTCCCAGCAAGGTGGGTCCCAGCTAGCCGGGGGAGTATTCATTTTTTTGTGTGTAATAAGGATGCACTTCCGGTGGGTCCGAGTTGACAGCGGGGGGAACGTTTTTTTCGCGAAATACGGTGGCCTGTCCGGTGGGTCCCAGCAGTCAGGGGGAAACGATTTTTTTGCAAAATATTGGTGGCCCGTCCGGTGGATCCCTGCTGTCAGGTGGAGGAATCATTATTTTCCGCGTAATAAGGAGGCACTTCCTTGCTGCGGCCGTGGACCCAGCTGTCAGCCTCTCCACGTACAGTCCACGTCCGATGGAAGTCGTTCCTTGACCACGTTGACCACGTCGCGCCGAGAGCACCGGGCGGTGGACGACGGCGAGGCCTAGGAAGGGGACGACACGGAGGCAGGGACGACTCGGTAGTTGTTTCCCACGCGGAGGGGAGTAAAACTGTACAAGGGTTTACTGGCTCGCCTGCCGTCGTCGGAGAATAACAGCAGGTGTGGGTGAGTAGAGGGATGGCTAGGCCAGTGATGGGAGTACGGCCGGGCGGTGAGGCCCACGCGGCAGCACAGCCGGCCATGAGGAGGAGGGAGCAGGCAGTCCCGCCGGCGCTTGTTTGAGCGGCTGGACCAGGAAGAGCAGAGATTGAAGAAGCACGTCGGCCGTTGGATGGACATCCAACAGTCAGTGCTTGTGCGTCATCCTTTTTTTAGGAAAGCTTCAAATCTGTGGAAAATAGCATACAGCCCATCTGCCATTATTTCTAATAATTTACAGCCCATTTGCTAATTCTTAAGGGTTTTTTTGGAAGTCATGTTGCTAGACAACAATGAACCTACGAGCTATGGAGAAGTGATGGTGGGCCTGGATTCTGATAAATGGCTTGAGGCCATATAATCCGAGAGAGGATCCATGTATGAAAACAAAGTGTAGACTTTGGAAGAACTACTTGATGGTCGTAAGGCTGTTGAGTGTAGATGGATTTTAAAAGGAAGACGGACAATGATGGTAAGTATCACCGTTAAGAAAGCTCGACTTGTCGTTAAGATGTTTTCCGACAAGTTCAAGGAGTTGACTACGGTGAGACTTTCTCACACGTAGCGATGCTAAGAGTCTGTTGGAATTATATTAGCAATTACTGCATTATTTATGAAATCTTGCAGATAGGATGTCAAAACATTGTTTCCTCAACGACATTTTCTTGAGGAAAGGTTGTATGTGATACAACCAGAAGGTTTTGTCAATCCTGAAAGATGCTAATAAGTATGCAAAGCCCCAGCAATCCTTCTGAGGACTGGAGTAAGCATCTCGGAGTTGGAATGTATGCTTTGATGAGATGATCAAAGATTTTGGTGTATACAAAGTTTATGAGAAACTTGTATTTCCAAAGAAGTGAGTGGGAGCACTATAGAATTTCTGATGAGTATATGTTGTTGACATATTGTTGATCAGAATGACGTAGAATTTCTGGAAAGCATATAGGGTTATTTGGAAAGTGTTTTTCAATGGAAAGCCTAGATTAAGCTACTTGAGCATTGAGCATCAAGATCTATAAGGATAGATCAAAATGCTTAATAGTACTTTCAAATGAGCACATACCTTGACATGATCTTGAAGGTGTTCAAGATGGATCAGTCAAAGAAGGAGTTCTTGCCTGAGTTATAAGGTATGAAGTTAAGACTTAAAGCTCGACCACGGCAGAATAGAGAGAAAAAGACGAAGGTCGTCCCCTATGCTTAAGACGTAGGCTCTACAGTATGCTATGCTGTGTACCGCACCTGAAGTGTGCCTTGCCATGAGTCAGTCAAGGGGTACAAGAGTGATCCAAGAACGGATCACGGGACAGCGGTCAAAGTTATCCTTAGTAACTAGTGGACTAAGGAATTTTCTCGATTATGGAGGTGGTAAAAGAGTTCATCGTAAAGAGTTACGTCGATGCAAGTTTAACACCTATCCGGATAGCTCTGAGTAGAGATACCGGATACATATAATGGAGCGACAATTTAGAATAGCTCCAAGTAGAACAGTTATTTGGATTAGCTCCAAATAGAACGTGGTAGCTACATCTAGGAGATGACATAGAGATTTGTAAAGCACACACGGATCTGAAAGGTTCAGACCCGTTGACTAAAACCTCTCTCACAAGCAACATGATCAAACCTAGAACTCATTGAGTGTTAATCACATAGTGATGTGAACTAGACTACTGACTCTAGTAAACTCTTGGGTGTTAGTCACATGGCGATGTGACCTGTGAGTGTTAATTACATGGCGATGTGAACTAGATTATTGACTCTAGTGCAAGTGGGAGACTGTTGGAAATATGCCCTAGAGGCAATAATAAATTAGTTATTATTATATTTCCTTGTTCATGATAATCGTTTATTATCCATGCTATAATTGTATTGATAGGAAACTCAGATACATGTGTGGATACATAGACAACACCATGTCCCTAGTAAGCCTCTAGTTGACTAGCTCGTTGATCAATAGATGGTTACGGTTTCCTAACCATGGACATTGGATGTCGTTGATAACGGGATCACATCATTAGGAGAATGATGTGATGGACAAGACCCAATCCTAAGCATAGCACTAGATCGTGTAGTTCATATGCTATAGCTTTTCTAACGTCAAGTATCATTTCCTTAGACCATGAGATTGTGCAACTCCCGGATACCGTAGGAATGCTTTGGGTGTATCAAACGTCACAACGTAACTGGGTGACTATAAAGGTGCATTACAGGTATCTCCGAAAGTGTCTGTTGGGTTGGCACGAATCGAGACTGGGATTTGTCACTCCGTGTAAGCGGAGAGGTATCTCTGGGCCCACTCGGTAGGACATCATCATATGCGCAATGTGACCAAAGAGTTGATCATGGGATGATGTGTTACGGAACGAGTAAAGAGACTTGCTGGTAACGAGATTGAACTAGGTATTGGATTCCGACGATCGAATCTCGGGCAAGTACAATACCGCTAGACAAAGGGAATTGTATACGGGATTGATTGAGTCCTTGACATCGTGGTTCATCCGATGAGATCATCGTGGAACATGTGGGAGCCAACATGGGTATCCAGATCCCTCTGTTGGTTATTGACCGGAGAACATCTCGGTCATGTCTGCATGTCTCCCGAACCCGTAGGGTCTACACACTTAAGGTTCGATGACGCTAGGGTTATAAAGGAAGCTTGTATGTGGTTACCGAATGTTGTTTGGAGTCCCGAATGAGATCCCGGACATCACGAGGAGTTCTGGAATGGTCCGGAGGTAAAGATTTATATATAGGAAGTCCTGTTTCGGCCATCGGGATAAGTTTCGGGGTCATCGGTATTGTACCGGGACCACCGGAAGGGTCCCGGGGGCCCACCGGGTGGGGCCACCTGCCCCGGGGGGCCACATGGGCTGAAGGGGGTGCGCCTTGGCCTACATGGGCCAAGGGCACCAGCCCCAAGAGGCCCATGCGCCTGGGGAAACCCTAAAGGAAGAGTCCCAGAAGGGGAAGGCACCTCTTAGGTGCCTTGGGGGGGAAGGACTCCTCCCCTGGCCGCCGCCCCCTAGGAGATTGGATCTCCTAGGGCTGGCGCACCCCCCTTGGGATCCCTATATATAGTGGGGTAGGAGGGCCTCTCAAACAGACCTTATGCCTTTGGTGCAGCCCCTCCCTCTCTCCTAAGTCCTTCTCCTCTCCCGTGGTGCTTGGCGAAGCCCTGCAGGATTGCCACGCTCCTCCACCACCAACACGCCGTTGTGCTGCTGCTGGATGGAGTCTTCCTCAACCTCTCCCTCTCTCCTTGCTGGATCAAGGCGTGGGAGACGTCACCGGGCTGTACGTGTGTTGAACGCGGAGGTGCCGTCCGTTCGGCACTAGGATCATCGGTGATCTGAATCATGACGAGTACGACTCCATCAACCCCGTTCACTTGAACGCTTCCGCTTAGCGATCTACAAGGGTATGTAGATGCGCTCTCCTTCCCCTCGTTGCTAGTCTCTCCATAGATAGATCTTGGTGACACGTAGGAAAATTTTGAATTTCTGCTACGTTCCCCAACAATAAGGAGGCACTTCCGGTGGGTCCGAGTTGACAGCGGGGGGAATGTTTTTTTCGCGAAATACGGTGGCCTGTCCGATGGGTCCCAGCAGTCAGGGGGAAATGATTTTTTTGCAAAATATTGGTGGCCCGTCCGGTGGATCCCTGCTGTCAGGTGGAGGAATCATTATTTTCCGTGTAATAAGGAGGCACTTCCTTGCTGCCACCGTGGACCCAGCTGTCAGCCTCTCCATGTACAGTCCACGTCCGATGGAAGTCGTTCCTTCCACGTTGACCACGCCGCACCGAGAGCACCAGGGCGGTGGACGACGGGGAGGCCTAGGAAGGGGACGACGCGGAGCCGGTGAAGACGCGACAGTGGATGCCCACGCGGAGAGGAGTATGAGGGTTCACTCGTTCGGCTGCGGTGTGAGGTTGCCGTCGCCGCAGGGCCTGGCCAGTGGTGGGAATAGTAGGGGGCGGTGAGGCCTCCACGGCAGCATAGCCGGCCACGGGAGGCAGGAGCACGCGGCACGACCGGCGCTGCTTTGGGCGGCTGGAGCAAGAAGACCAGAGGTTGAAGAAGCACTACGGCCGTTGGATGGACATCGTACGGCCACTGTAGCTAGAATCGTTTATATTGACTAAGTTGACAAAGCCCTTGGTACGTCAACTTAGTAGGCCCACAGGTCAGCTTCCAAAACGGTGCGCCCCAGATGTCAGGGGGAGGAATCATTTTTTGGGCGGGTGAAGCTAGAATATCTGAGATTGAAGAAGAAGCACGGCATCCGTTGGATGGACATCCAACGGCCACTGCTGCTAGAACCGTGTGTTGACTATAAGTTGACAAAGCCTTGCATATGCGTCAACTCTGTTTTTTTAGGGGACGCATCAACTTAGTAAGGCCAGAAGTGTGTGGCAGAGAACTTATAACCCATTTGAGATTTGTAAGAATGTGTAGCCCATTTTTGAATTCTAATGGAATTTACTACAGCCCATTTACAGTTTGTTAAAAGCACAGCCCATTTCAACCAACTGTTCAAAACAGAATTCAATAAAATTTCCCACATTTTGATGGGATCCGAAATATTTTTATCCCGAAATTTCTAGTCAGATTAAATACAATTTCAATATAAATTTATATTACGTAAAAATTCAACGAAACATTGCGCTCACAACAATTAATGAAATTAAAATTTTCAATATCCAAAAATAATATTTTATAAAGTAATCACGTGTTTGGTGCATTTTCTTATAGTTACTGCCTATTTTTTATAATTACATCCCATTTATTATTTCTTAAAGCCCATTTTCTTGTTAAGCCTAATGCATCCCTCCTAGGAAAGATTTGCAGCCCAGCGGGGCGGAGAATAACAACTTGACCTTGCCTGGGTATTCCTAAAAAAAGTATAGTTGGGCTAGCCATTTTCAGCTTGAAAAAATTAATATCTGGGCTGGATATCTGGCCTAGGCTAGACGGGCCATAGCCCGCCCAGTTAATACCTGCAGCGATGTTTTCGTTGTTGTTCAGAGGAGAAAAATTAATATCTGGGCTAAACATCGAAAAACTCTGCAGTGCTCACACCTCAAAAACACAAATACTGCTCGAGCTGCTTGGTCCCAGCTGTCGGCCGCTTCTTGTGCAATTCTCTCATTTATTGACTAGTACTACATAGGTTGACAATGGTGTGGGACCGTGATGTCAGGAAACCAGGGGGAAGCAAAATAAATAACTCCAGCGAGCGCTTCCACCTCTGCCTCGTTGTCTCCCGTGGAAACCCCTTTCCTCCCTTTTTTTTGCTCGGGCAAGGACCAATGCATGCAGCACGTCCATGCGGTTATTAGGCAAGAAATAAAAGCGCTTTGCATGCTATGAATTACGATGGCCTGCATGGGTACCTAATAAGGCATGCTCTTAACTGCTGTGATTAAATGTTGTGTTTAGAAGAGAGAAATATTCTTCTTTTCCACCAATCTGCTTGCACCTAGGTCGTGATGCACCTTCTAATACGACTTATTCACCTAGACGGAGGGAGTATAGTTTTATACATACATATACATATATATATAATAAGGAGGCACTTGCGTACATGAGGCTATGGACCTGGTGGGTCCCCATTGTCATCCTCTCCAAGTAGAGTCATCTCCTTGCCCGTGCGCGCTTTCCGCCCGAAACAGTCAGCGCCGCCTGCCCCGCTTCCCGGTGCAGGCGATTGCTCCGCCTTCAAACGACACAAGTGTCGTCCGTCCGTCCATCTGCCGCCCACATTAATGATACGCGGTTGCCGAGGCGGCTACTCCAGTGCCACACGTCCGTCCCTCCGCCCGCCCACCATTGCTATATAAACTGCTGCGCCGGCCATAGCCGCAGTCATTCGCATCCGTTCCCTTTCTCCTGTCCACACCACTACTGCCCACCATGGCTTCCTCGCGCTCCAGCGCTCTTCGGGACGGGCAGACGACGGACCATAAGGAGATGGCAGCCATTGCTGCCGACCGGCTGGCCGGCAGGCAGCCGGAGGACGACGACGTCCCAATGGAGAACATGGTAGTCGACGATCCGGCGCCAACCCCCTCCTCCGCGCCATCCTCGCCGGTGCATTGCACCATGGCCATCGGTGAGGCCCGTGCCCAATATATGGACAGTGAGGCAGATGCGTCAGGAGCAGTTCCGGGAGGCGCAGGCCGATGCTGCCTACAACCACCATCTCCTCCAAGAGCATCTACAGGCGGAGGAGCAGATCGCCGCGGAGCGGGCGGAGCAGGAGGCGATGCTCGACTCGTACCGCTCCGCCCGCAAGGGCCGCCTCGAGCGCTGGCGGGAGCGCATGCGGGTGGCGGAGGCTGCGGCCGCCTACAAAGAGGCTAGCAAAGAGGGCGATGAAGCGGGCGAGGCGCTATTTGGCAAGACCGAGGATGAGGCATAGGACAATGCCGGCTCTGACGAGTCCCCGCTCCGCTGGCGTCGACGAGGCCCTGCTCCGCCGAGGCCCCGCGACGCCAACAATGAGGGAGAGGACACCGCCGGCTCCGCCGAGGCCCCGCCCCACCAACAACGAGGCAGAGGACATCACTGGCTCAGCCGAGGCCCCACCCTGCCAACAATGCGGGGGAGGATTTCCACCGCTCCGCTGAGGCGCCGCCCACCGGCAACGAGACGAAGGACATCGCCGGCTCCGCCGAGGCCCTGCCCCGCTGCCAACGAGGTCGTGCCACACAGAAAACGAGGAAGAGTAGAACACGGTAGGTCGCCGCCGCTCGGGTCCAAGTAAGGCCACCGCTGCTACCCTCCTGTTGAAGCCAAGCTAGGTGGGTTGACCATTGACGGTCGGTTAGCTTCTTGGCGGCGACGTGGAGTCGGGGAGTTCTGCTGGAGAATAACACTGCTTCTACTTAACTGCTGGTGCAGTTGGCTGACTGACACGTGGGCCCAATAGGCCACATGTTAGTTATGCAACTGCACCTGTAGTTAAATCACTGAAGCTTCTGTTCGGCTCAGCGGGACACAGGTGGGTAGCTTCGGTTAATTAATTATACCTCTAGCGCACCCCTTTTTAGTTGAAGAATGTATGAAATGTAATGAAATCTGGCATGTTTATATGAAATCCGACCGTGTATGAGTGAATTTATTTCGATTAGTTCGAATTCTTGTATCACTAGCATTGGATGAACATGCAAAACAATATGTACTAGCATTATTCCCAGGGTGATCACCTCGTTTGTAGCAGTTTCACATGTACTCCCTCCGGTCCTTTCTAGTCTGCATACAAGTTTTGTCTGCAGTCAAAGTATCTCTACTTTGACCAATCTTATACAAAAAAGTATGCACTTTCACAATGTGCGAAGTAAAAAGGAACAGAAGGAGTACAAAGAGTTTGAGCAGGTTTTTAGCGTTTCTATACATTGCAATCAAACACACAGGCCTGGCAATTCATAGAGAACATTCAAAACAATCGATGATTATGCATCTCAGCGACTCACATGTCGGAGGCAATATTTACTTCACAACTAAAGAATAAAGAAAATTGATCGACGCTGCTGACAGCAAGGGCGTCCCATTCGAAAATATCAAACACATGTCTTGCTAAAATCAATGAGCAAAATTTGACAAGGTTGTCCCATTCCAAAATATCAAATGCCTACGATTGTCGAATGGGCAGGGTTTGCCATCATTTCGGACATTGACATGGCACCTCGTGCTAAATAAACCAGATGTTCTTTTTGTGCAATTCCACCAAAATCAACCAAATTCGCGCGTAGCTTGTATGATTTCGCCCTTATATGTTGCAATGCCTTGAACTTATCGGCACCTCCTTTCTTGTGGTGGAAATGAATGATTCGATGTATTCATGAACATTTTGTGCAGTTCCCATTGAAATCAAGCTGAGCACCCCTGTTTGCACAAATACAAAAAAGTGATTAGTATAGAGCAAACTATACTATGAATTGACAGTTTCAACAGGCACATACATGGTCCATGTAGAGCACACTTTTAGAAAAATGGAACTCACCAGAAAGAATCCTAGAACAACATTGTACTCGCGCATCACAACAAAAAAATGGAGATTTTGTCAGTCCTTCTGAGCTGAAGTTAGTTTGGTCTTGTGGGGAGTAATGTAACCATCCTTCAACCGCTCCTTCTGATGATAAGATAGATAGTGCTTCTTCATCCTGGCATAATCGGAACTAGTCACTTCACGTACTCCATATTCTTCTTCAGAGGAAGATGATCCTGTTGTGCAAAGACAAGAGGACTACTAAATGCTAGCATCACTGTTTGCTCGAAAAAAAAGGAAAGGAAATATTTAAAACAGCACAGATGAAGCACTTCTCAAGGACAATACCACTTTTTCATGACAGTATCTAAACAGTAGCACAACACCAATAGAGATGACAAAGCTCAATCATATGGATGAAATTAGTGGGCGAGTACCAACCTTTGTCAGGAGGCTTATTGTGTAGAGCATACAGATGAAGCAATTCTCCGGAACCATCTGTTGCAATCTACGGTGGTGGCCATGCTTACTATATACTCCTCGATTAGTTTAATGTTTCCAACATCTTCTTGTGCAGTTCCACTAAAATATATGGTATCTTCAAAGAAGATCCCTGTTTGCACAAGTAGAGATAATTACATATTACATTAAGAGTGGCATCAAATCAGTGGCAAAACAATTGCTCGTTCCAGCCATATCAATAAATTAAGATGCAAAACTATATCATTACTTGTGTCATCACAGTTCCAGTGCTTCATTACAGCACCGGGAGTTGATTTTTGTTTTTCTTCCCCTTGTTCTTCCCCTTCATCACTTGGTTCAATAACAAACAAGCTTCACCTTCAATGTAAGATTTGGCATGTCAATTAGGGAGCACAAGTATAGTACTAAACTTAATTTTCTCATGAAAGTGGCAAAATACAGGCCAACAGTTGTGAAATATCATTATCTTAACTCAATGGGATATTACGATGCACATACAGATTGGAAGTCTTGTCTCCATTTGTGCAGTTCACTAAAATGAAGCAACATTATCGTACAAGTAGCACAACATATGAATGCACACTGCAGAATCATGTGAAAGAAGGCTAGTACTGACCTCTCATGATGCGGAATTCAAACAACTCACAAGAAGAAGATCTGAACCAAATTCGCCTTAACGGATAGGAAGTAAGATCTCCTCTTGTGCAGTTCCACTAAGATCAAGCAATCAAGCAACGTTGTCGGTGTGACATTTTGGTTGAACTGCACAAAACACTCTTCAAACAAAAGTGTTTTGTGCAGTGCAACAAAAGGTCACAATGGCAACGAGGTGAAGCAGATAACCCTGTTTACACAGAGGTGCAAAGGAAACAATTAGTGGTCAATAACGGTGGATGACACAGAAGCCAACAAAAAGAAGCATCTACCTTATCTAAATGGGAAAGAAAGCAAGACAGTAGCATTTCTCAAACGGTGGCATTGATTAATATTAACATAGAGATTATATTAACAATAAAATTCGTTAAACATGTAATTTGCTTTTAACTGTGGCATTGCATCAATTTTCCAGCGGCAATATTAGAGGGTGTTTGTTTACAGGGACATTTTGGTGTAGGGACTAAAAAAACTCCGTGTCAGTCCCATCTAAACCAAAGAGGAGGGACTTTTAGGGACTAAAAGTGGGCATTTGGGACTAAAGAAAGAAGACCCTGAGGGAGTCTTTTTGGGACTTTTTCCAACAGTTGCCCCTGCCATGCATCGCACCTTGTCTCTATTAGTTCATTACTAGGGTAACATGGTCTTTTAGCATGTCATTTAATAACCTCTAGTCCATGTTTAGTCCCTGGAACCCAGTGGGTAGGGACTAGGGAGTTTTTAACCAAACAGGGCCTTAGATTAACAACAGCTAATGAGTTGCACGGGACAGTGGACGCACCAGCACCATGTGCATCTACCGATGTACTATGGTCATGCATAGTCTATTGCAACAAAGAACAAGCAACCAAGGAGCATATTTGTGTTGGTCCCAGTTTTGTTATCTTTAGATGCCTTTCCCTATGTGAGCGCAGCAAATCTAGTCCTGATCAAACTCTACAGCCTTGTCCCTTCATTTACTTTTTGAACTAGTACTTTCGCCCCTTCCTTTCCTCTTTGAACCACGTCCTAGATTTATGCGGTACAACTTTCCCCACTACTTTCCCCCATTCCTTTCCTCTTTGAACCACGTCCTAGATTAATGCTATACAACTTTCCCCCTTCATTTCCTCTTTGAACCACGTCCTAGATTCATGCTATATACAACTTTTCCCACTACTTTCCCCCACTCCTTTCCTCTTTGAACCACGTCCTAGATTCATGGTATACATGCAACTAGAGCAATGCATGTGGAGTAAGTAAATTATACCTTAAGGTCCTTGGGGCGTGGTTTGGTGGGCGACGGGACGGCGGTGAAGAAGAAGGGGTCAGAGGCCCTCCCGCGCCGCCGCTGGGTGGAAAGTGAACAGCTCCACCGGTAGTCCCTCGCCAACGGCGACAGCGTTAAGCCTCCTTCCCTTCCCGGCGGACGGATCTTGCCAGCTCTTTGAGCAGCAGTGAGGGGAGAGAGAGGCCAACGAAGTCTTGTTTAGATCTGGAGAGGGCGAGAGAGTGTGAAGAGAGCAACTACAAGCGCTGAGGCTCCAGCGGGAGAGGGCGAGAGAGTGAGCGAACAGGCTAACCAGCTACACAACCCTCCCGTTATGTTCAAAGAGAGGGAAATAACCTTTTATACATTCCTGCATTCGTGTGACAAGCATGCCGTGTTTTTGTGTGTGTGTGTGGGAGTCGTTGGGATTTCAATCATAATCGTGTCATGTGGCTTTGGTGGTAAGACTATCCACAGCGGTGCAGAAATAATGCAGCCTTAGTCACCTTACCTCTCTCCACGTAGTACGTTGGGTCCCACCAGTCAGAGGGTGAAACAAACAAATTAATAAGAAAAATTAAAAGCGCCAGCGGTGTATCTTACCTCACACATCTCGCTACTACTCGGGAACACTGTCCAATTGATCCCTCTGTTCGCTCACGTACTATTTTAAGTGAATCCTTATTATAACATGCACACAAATTTTGGCCACTTGTATTCGACTTAAGTCAGTGTGCCACCGTATCTCGTATACTTACTACTCCCTCCTTCTAGGTGTAATAAGTCACGTTAGAAGGTGCAACGGGACCAAGGTGCGTGTGTGTGTTTAACACCATGTGTGTGTTGGAGAGAGTGACAGATCGACCTACTCCTACAGAGAGATGTTGTGTAGTGTACGATTTTGGCCGCGAGAGTCGGTGCATCCTCTCGTTTCTGGGCGTGTCCGGTAGGGACATGCGGACAGCTGCCATGCCCGCTCCTGACCAGCCTGGCCCACCCAAAGCCCCTCCATCGCCCGCGCGCGCTTCCCGTCCGAAACGGTCAGCGCCGCTCCAAAGAATCGGTGCCGCATTCATGCCCGGGCAGAGCGGACGCGACCTCTCACTGGCGTAAGAGTGATGGTTGCTTCGTCCATCCAACTTACTGCTGGGTCTATGTGATTTGACGGCTCATTGGTCTTTATTACTGAGGTGGTAGGACTGCTGGATGTCCCACGCTTTTGGCGAAAGGAGGTATACTACTACTACTACTAGATTACAATTTTCTCCATTCTTACAGCGGAGGCGTGCAAGAGCAGTGAAAACACGCAGGCTCAGTGATTACATGGCCCACCTCACACTACTATCACCGTGCGACACCTAACTCTTTACATAGTACTCCCTCCGTTCCTAAATATTACTAGATGAGTCCCCGCGTGTTGGCGCGGAACAGCGGTATATCTCTCTGCGCAAAATTATCGATTTCATAGAACAAAAAAACTCTATAATTGCATGACAAATGTGGTAGCCAAACTAAATAAACTCCCATCATCATTTAGATCATCCCACGTAAGGAAAAAAGATCAGCCAACTCCTGAACTCCTACTGCATAATGGGATTATATTTTTCTTTTTGACATGTTAATGGGACTTAAAAGCTCACTTACATGCATGCTACCGGTGCATGCTTGCATGCAGACATGTTGATGTGATTTACAACCCACTCACATGCATGTGGCATGGTATTTCTGCATGCTTGCATGTGGCTTAGTGTGGAGCCTCTCAACGTCAAGATCAGACGGCTATTATGGACTGATTTACTTCATCTAACGGCTACATCAATTTTGATGACGTGGCTCAAGGAGAGGATAGAGAATTCCTAGTAGTGGTGGCTAGCTATTACTAGTAGATATAAGTCTTTGTAGAGATTCCACTACATACGGAACAAAATGAATGAATCTACACTTAAAATGCATCTATATACATCCGCATGTGGTTCATGGTGAAATCTCTACAAAGACTTATATTTAGGAACGAAGGAAGTACTAGTATAGTACGTGCTGTAATTTATCAGCAAGATAAATTTGTACAATGCTATGAAGCTTCTAGCTTCTGTTACATGTATCTTGCGTCCAAGGTTGCCCGTTGCAACATTTCATCAAATACAAAGGAGACTAACATGCATGCTATTGCATCTCAATGATTGACAGATCATAGCAACTATGTACTCCCTTCGTTCCAAAATAAGTTTCTCAACTTTGTGCAAACTTTAGTACAAAGTTGTACTACTACTAAAGTTGACACTTATTTTGGAACAGGGGCAGCTAAAGAAAAAAACGATCCATGCAGTCCCTAGCCCTTGAACCATGAACCCTGACTAGGCTTCAATTTGCTGGCAACGTTCGAGCTTCCTAATAAATGAAGTTTGCAACCTTTTGACCATCGGATCATTTTGTGCAGTTTCACCAAAATCGAGATGAGCATCCCTGTGGCAAAGAAATTGAACAAGCGTGATTAGAATAAGATTACTTGGACTAGTTGATGAGACATAAACTCATCACAAATACAGTACGTAGAAGCCAGTAGAGGTATGTGCGGGGCAAAGAAGTAGAGAAATATCCACAGGGAGTGATGTGGGCAGCTGGAGCAGTGGTGCAAGCCGGCTGTAAAGGGAGTTGTACCTGAGGGACGTAGCTCAACCTTGAGGAGGGTGGCGGGAGGCGGCAACTGCCCACATCGCGGCAGTGAGCAAGGGATGAAGGCAACCTCACTGGCTTTGTGAGAGAGAACGGCGAGGACCCTTGATCGGGACGTGCCGACAGTGGGTTTTCGCCATCGGTGACGGCCACCGCATCTACACTAAGCATCCATCCCTTCCCCAAGCGGGCGTGATCCGCCGGGATGTTAGAGATGTGGCCACAGTCGTTTTGTGCGAGAGAGTGTGAAGAGAGCAACCCTAGCAAGCAACCGTGTAGGCTGGCCCGTCCTGACTATGTACTCCTTTTCTCTCCATATGAACCTATCATATTGCGTACATGCCACTGAAGAAAAAAAACTTTATTTATAAATGATGCGGCACCTACTACTCGTTCTCCTATAACCTTGCGCTTGGCATCTCCAAAATATTGACCTTGCGATTGGCTCTTCGCCTCTTCGGGAAGTCGAGCAATAATGGTAGTGCAGTATATATCGTTCTGGCTATATGAGACCGAATGAATTGCTGCACGTCCACCACGTGGGCGAGGGTCGAGGGGCGAGGGAGAGTGCTACATACGGAGCAAAATGAGTGAATCTACACTCTAAAATACGTCTATATACATTAGTGTTTGGAGTATGTACTAGTAGTTCATATTGAAATCTACTAAAGGACATATATTCCAAACAATATGATATAATCTCTATAACCAAGGTAGTAGGGACGAGGAGTAAACGGAGGGAGTAGTAAATTTTTCTCCTCGTCCTGCGAGCCACCGCATGCATGGGCGAGGGAGCGAGCGTAAGGCGTAGTAAGCAAGCTTCACCTCATCCTGCGAGCCACCGCGCCCGTGGGCGGGGGAGACGGCCTACTAAGCAAGCTTCTCCTCGTTCTGCGAGTTGACGAGACACATCAAAAATACTCCAGTATATAGAGCCTTCCCTCTAAGGTAGGCCCCACATGGTTTGCCTTTTTTTTAACATAACACGTCAAGTCGCAATTTGTTTGTTCACCCATGGTAGACGATCCTCCCTCCACCAAGTGGACAACCAGTACACATGCCAAATTACCACGTGGGCTGCCTTTTTCATACAGAAATGAGCTCCACCGTGTACCCGCACGGGTGTGGTTGGGAAAGAGACGGGAGTACGTGCGCCGTGCATGCACCTCTTCTCTTCGTGCATGTTCCCCACCTACGTGGGTGTGTGTGAGAGATACAAACCGCGTTCGTGAGTGTTTTTTTTTTTTGGGGGGGGGGGGGGGGTGGGGGGTTGATTTCGTGAATTATTTGTGGGAATATGTGCCGATGACATCTCAAACAATATTTTGCATGCAATGTGTGTGAAATGGAGGCCTATCCATATCATACATAGAGGGTCGGGCAATCCACGAGAAGAGAGGGAGGGGTCATAGCTATCAATAGAGTCGAAGAGAGGATCAAGTGGGTGGGTGCGAGATCGATGAAGAGAGCCATCGAAATTGTGTGTGTGTGTACAAGTCAAAGATATAGGGCGTCAAAGATATAGGGCGACTGGCCTGCCGGAACGTTAGAGGGCACACGTCAAGTTTGTGTGTGGCAGGGAGACATGACTAGAGCGCTCGATGTATCGGTGTGTGGGGGGGAGGGGTGGTGGGAGGGGTAGGCAGAGGCCTAACTATAGAGGTAGAACGACTCGTATATGTGTTGAGAAGGAGAGACCCAGCTATGTCTTGAGGGATATCGGTCGACATCCATACATAACTGAAGGACGGGAAATATGATGGGAGAGAGAGAGGGAGGGAGAGGGGTAGAGTGCTGGATGGGTGATGGAGTTGCTTCTTGAAGATGGCGAGAGAGGCCTACTAGACAAACTGAGGGTGGAACTGCAATGTTATCAATAAGAGTGAGGATGTGTTTCTGTGTGTGCCTGTGCGTGATAGATCTGTCGGGACGCATCCATGGATGATGAAGGGGAACCATGTGTTTGGTAAGCAAACCTAACTAGATCGGTAGATCAATTGTTGTTTGTCGAAGGAAGGGAGAGACACAACTAATGAGGTAGATCGATTGACGTGTGGGTAAAACGAGTTATAAGGACCTAGCTAGCTATATGTATAGCGAGAGATCGATCGGTGTACGTCCATTTGTTAGAGGCTAATAAGGCCCAGCGAGACGGATAGACAGAGAGAATGGAGCTAGGAGGTGGTGCGAGAGGCCCAACTACTAGCTAGATAGGGGGAGGAGTGTGCGGTTGTGAGAGAGTGATGAAAAGAGGGGCGAGAGTTTACACGTGTGTCTGACCGTATGAGAGACATGAGGCAAGGACACATAAAGGAGGAGATTGAAGGTGTGTTTGTATGTTATAGGCAGGCATCGCTGGAGAGGTTTATCGATCGGTGTGTGTCAGAAAGGAGTTGTGGAGACTCTGGGAGAACGACCTAAAGAAAAAAAATGAATGTGCCCGGTGGATAGAATGCCGAGGGAGGGGGAGGGCGAGGAGGGCGTGTGCATGCACGAGAGAAAATTAGTGGTAGCTACAAAGGTTAGAGGATTGTGTGGGTGTAAGAGACTAACAAAGATCATAATTTGATATGAAAGCGGATTCATATATTTTAATAGGAGATCATAGTGTTTTAAACATTGCATGCATGAATATAGCGGTGATACACGTGTTGTGCACATGTTATACCATAATGTGATAATGCATGGTGTTTGCAACTCACAGCTAAATGTCGAACAATCTAAACCATACTATACATCAAACAATCTCACATTTTATTTGAATTTGTGATAATGTGTGGCGTTTGCAGCTTACAACTAAATATCGAACAATCTAAACAATGCTATATATCGAACATTCTCACATTTTATTTGAATTTGTGGTAATGTGTGGTGTTTGCAACTCACATCTAAATACTTGTAGGCGTAGGGGGCGGGGCACCATACATAATGTGATAAACACATTATACATATGAGACATGGTTTAGGTTATGAAGATCTAGCTAGAGCTAGAAATGTAATGTGATTTGAAATCAAAATAAAGTGGATTCAAAAAATCAAGTTCGAGTTCATATAGTACACATAGTTCATATGTAACTCGAGACTAATCATGTGGTGTGCTGTGAAGATAATACACAAACGATGGTTTAACTTGACAATAATGATGATTGTAGATCTTACTAAAACAGAGAAACGAATTCAAATGCTTTGACTTCACAACAATCATTACTGTAGATCTTATTCACATAGAGAAATGAATTCAAATTTAGTTCATATTGAAGCGGTAGTATATACGTTTGGAATGCACTAAAACGTTCATTTGAGTAGTAGGTTGCATGCATTATACACGTAGCGAAATATTTTAATTGAACATAACATGAATTCAAAGTTTTGAATGACATTTGTAGGGCGCATTGATTTGGTACAGTACACATTAGGCTTGTCCGGAAATTTCGACCCGCGCCTTGTTAGCCCGAAATATTTAAGATATATCTTTGTCTCGTTGTGCTCCGACAACTCCCTCCATCTCAACCCACGCCTTGCTATTCCGAAATTACAACGCGCGCGAAAACTCCCACCTCCTGTGAAATCCCGACACGTGAAATGCCCGTGGTAACCCTGAACCGAAAGAACCGCCTCAAATCGGTGGGGGTACTTTCGTAACTTGCCCCACATTTCGGACAAGCGCGTATCTAAGCCATGGTTCCCCACTGCCATCGCATCCGCCCACCCATTCGTACACTAAGGCCGCGAAAACCCGCGATGAAACCCCACACCCTGCTCCGTCCGCCACCTAGCCGGAGCCTCTTCCCCGACAACGTCGTCCACAGCAACACCTCGACGTCCCTCATCCACCGTACCAGATGAGGATCCGTCGTCGATCTCATCGTCCCGCCGGTTCAGCCACCCCGTCCTCCACCTCCAAGGAGCTGCCCCGACGTTCCCCTCATCGTTCGCGCCACCTCCATTCCCATACCGCCGTCTTCACCTGCACCACCGGAAGAGCATCATCATCACCATTTCCTCGGATGAAGCTGCGGCCTAATCGGCACCACCAAAGAGGTTGTACACTAATCGCCGCATTTTCTTCTTGATTCGATCTCACGGTGCTGCCGGCGCTCGGTCCCGAGCCGACACGGTGCGGCTCCATCCACGGCGGCGTCGCCGGCCACTTCCTCCACGGCGTCGCTCCCTCGGCAGCGATGTCCACATCAGTAGGACCTGCTGCTGCTTTAGCTCTCGCTCGCGCTGCTGCTCTGCTCTTGCTCTCGGTCCCCTGCCTGGTCTGCTCTTGCTATTGCTCTTACTCGCGCTGCTGCTCTCGCTCTTGCTCTTGCTTGCGATGCTGCTCCAATTTAGCTACACTTCACTCCGATGCTGCCGAGGTGAAGGAAGAACCAGCCGCAGCGGGGAGGGGGGATCGCCGGAGAGGTACCCCACTATCTATCTTAGGGTTCAGGATGGGGGCGGTGGTCGCCGGCGGTGGCGGGGCGTTGGCGGGGCGGTGGCATGGGGATCGCCGGAGAAAAAGCTCGGCACAGGGGGGCCTAGAGGGATGGCCGGGGCGGCGGTGGACCAGCGGTGGGGAGTGTTTTCGGGGCGGGCGGCGCACCACGGGCGGCGGGGGGCTGCTGTTTGGCTGGCTCAGGGGGGTGGAGGTTGAAGATGAACCGCAGGCCCTTGATTTCGTATCCAACGGCTGCAAAATCGACTGACCAGAGATGAAAAAGTCAGTCGACCGACGTGTAGCCTCACCTTGCTAGTGCGTCCAGTTTTGACAGCAAAATTCAGTTTCGACAGTTAAGTTCAGTTTCGACAGTTAAGTTCAGTTTCGACAGTTAAGTTTAGTTTCGACAGTTAAATTCAGTTTCGACAGTTAAGTTCAGAGATGAGCGGCTGATGTATTTTACATCTAGCACTTTGTGGTTATGTATTTTACGTCATGTATTGGAGATGCTATTAGAATTCCACTCATGTTAATGTTGTTCGTTGTCTCTCTTGTCCTGCTTCAGCCTCGGCGTCATACAACTCACTGGAGCTGCTCCAACGACGAAACCCTCCATCACAGCGGAGCAGTACCTCGGGCTCCATCTCCAGACGCCTAAGATCTTCTTCCCCTCCTCCGACAGCCAAGTCAGCCAGAGCATCCTCACCGACCAACCCAATCACGCTGAGATCGACATGGCTTCGCCAAAGAGGTTGTACACTTCTTGCATCTCTTTTTTACTCTACATGTTATATATATTGTCCACTGAGCACACAAATTTGTTCCTTTAGTGTCTCCTTGAAAGAAAAAACGTAGGAATTTTAATTTTCACTTGTCCTCCTTTTCAAATTCCTGTTCATGAAGCACAAGACTAAGAGATAGTAGCATAATAGCATTATAACCGTATATTTTCTTGTGGTTTGACTTAATCTCACCATGCTTCTTTGCATCATGTGATCTTCCAATTGTTGTGAATCAAACACCCAGATTGGCAGAAATCTGGTGTTTTTAAATTCTCTGTTTTGCACGTGCATTCCTATCCTATTCCTGTCTATTTCCTATCCCTGCATTGTTGGAATCCTCCAATTCAAACGAGCCCTTACAGAATTACTTCTCTTATAGATAGTTGTCAAAGAAAACCTTGCGTGGTTTGTCCCGCTCCTGCTGCGCCGTCGTCCACCCCAGCTCAGCTGCTCCAACGACAGAAGGGTCCAGCACGGTAGGGATCCGGCCTCCAGACTGTCTTTTGCCGCCTCAGATCTTCTTCCCTGCCACTGGCAGCCATGAAAACTGCACTACCATCATCAACCGAGCAGATGACCTCGAGGACTACACAGGTCCGCAAGAGAGGTCGCACTCTTTCGTGTCTGCTTACGTTATGCATCGCTTAATATTACATGCTACTTTATCGTCCTGTTCACCGATTAGACTCTGAGTCAGCTCCAAACTAATGGTCAAACTTGAGTTTTTAAATAGTTGTGGGGTACATATCGGGGCCGCTATCAATAGTATCTATCTACTATCTGGTTAATCTCCGGTGTCTACTATGAGTTTCATGTTGGGTGGGAAACAAACAGTAAAGAAGCCATTATCTGTATTTTTTAACTGAAGCCATTATCTGCCTGCTATTATTGGTTTTGGGTCTATCCACAGGTTGCTACCATCACTCTGGATTTCTGCATGCACTCCTTACATAATCTCACTATGTTTTATTCCTATGCATGACAGTTATTGTAAACAATGGAACTGAACATGTAGAGCAAAAGAGATGAGCCTTGTGTGGCAATAAAATTTCATGCAGACGTCGCTCCATGGTAGGGGCAAAGGCAGCCCCCCTCCACGCATTTCGGATTGTAATCGAGAGGAAGATATCTGTTCTGAGGGGGATTCAGAAGGAGAAGACAACTCCTATTTACCCCCTGAGGTCTTCGCTCTAACTTGGCATGCTGATGTTGGTTATATCATGCATATGGTGTCTTGCATTGCTTACTTTATACATCAAATATGTCATCTACTTAGTTTAGACATCCTTTGTGCGAATGCCATCTGTTTAGTTTATTCATCGTTTATGTGAATTATGCAACGCCATCTTGTTTAGCCAGGCATCATATATGTGAATTTTGCAATGCCATCCTGCTTAGCCAGTCATCTTATATGTAAATTATATCAGGCCATCCTTTTTTTTGTTACATATTACATTTGTCAATAATGTTATTACATTCAACTGCTCTTCGTGTGCATCAGCCATTTGACACGGTGATGGCAAATTCTGGAGTGAAAACAAGGTCTTTGGAGCAGACTATGCTATCTGACGAAGCGCATATCTCGCTGGTTATGGATAGCTCCTCAAAGGAGGATTCAGAGATAGATGACCAGTCCTATTCCCCCCCATCCCGAGGTGTATGCTCTAACTTGGCAGGGTTATGTTGTTCATATCGTGCGTATGGTGTCTCGCATTGCTATGTCATTTGATTAGTTTAGACATGCTTTGTGTGAATGCCACCTGTTCAGTGTCTAATTACCATATATGTGAATTATGCATTGCCATCTTGTTGCAAGACATTATATATGTGAATTATACAATGCTATCTTGTTGCAAAGGCATTATATATGTGAATTATGCAATGCCATGCTGTTTAGCCAATCATCATGTATGTGAATTATATCATGCTATCATTTTTTGTATTACGTGTTCCATTTGGCGACAACATTTGTATATTCAACTACTCTTCCTGTGCATCAGCCATTTGAAGCGGCGATGGAAGTATCTAGAGTGAAGACAAGGTATTCAGAGCAGACAATGCTACCTGCTGAAGCAGACATCTTGCTGGTTACAGAGAGCTCCTCAGAGGAGGATTCAGAGACTGATGACCAGTCCTATTTTCCCCCTGAGGTCTATGCTCAAACTTGGCAGGGTTATATTACCCATGTCATGCATGTTGTCTTGCATTGCTTAGTTTTTACATCATATATGGATTGCCATCTGCTTACTTGCTTACTATATAAATCATATATTTGAATTATATCATGCCATCATGTTTATATAGTACATACACATCATCTATCTGAATTATGGCATGGCAACCCATTTAATAAAGACATCATATAGTTATATCATCTCATCCTATTTAGTGTTTACAGTCATCATATTTTGAATTATGGCATTCTATCCGTGAATGTATGTGAATTATGGCATGCCAACCTATTTAATAAACACATTGTATAGTTATGTCATGTCATCCTGTTTACATAGTCTCATATTTTGAACTATGTATTTCCATCTTTTTTAGTTAGCCATCATACTGTGAAATTGTGTCATGCTATCCTGTTTAGTTAGCCATCATATATGTGAAATTGTGTCATGCTATCCTGTTTGGTTAGACAACATAAATATGAATTATTTCATGCCCTCTTTTATTCCCCACTATCCATTGCACCTGTCTATCATACAATGTCTATACTTTTAATTACTTTTCTTGTTTATCAGCCATTTGAATTGGAGAGCCCGATGGCAGTATCTAAGGGAGTAACAACACGGTCTTCAGAAAATATAGTGCTACCAGTTGATGCAGATAGAACCACGGCTGTACTTGCCCAAGGACCAGATCCACCACACATAACCCAGACTCTCGCAGATTGTACCCCTACCCAGTTGGATAGAGAACCAGCTACACCCCTTCTAACCCCAACCCTGACAGATAGTAACTCAGTTCCAGTTGACACAACACCGTCTCCACCACATAGCACCCAAACACGAGCAGTTAGTAAGGGAACTGCAGTGCCCAAAGCACTAGGACCACCACTCCGAATCCCAACTCAATGCTTAAAGGACAAGAAGATTTGTTCTCAGGTCAGGTTCTGTAGCTATGGTTCATACTCCTTTGCTCTTGCATGACTGTATTTACTCATACCAACTATTTTCAAATTTGAAGGATGGAATTGAAGCTCCAATGGCGCAACAGGTATGTTTTAAACCTGTTTCTTTAACTGGTTTGCCGTTGTAACCTGCTCTATGTTGATTTCAGTTTCAATTGAATAAGCAGTTGTGTTCGCATGTCATGCACATTACAAGTGTTGTTATTGCTCTATAGTTACCCACACTTATATTCTGTCTATTCTGCTTTGTCTTGAACAAATATTATTTGAACTGTGTCTCTATCTTGATTTGGCAACAAAAACTAGAATGGTATAGACCATAAAGTGACCATGGTACATAGATATATGTTTGTTTCATGCTGTTATCCTGTCCACTTTACTACTGAACTCATTTACCAAAATGAGTTTCATATACAACATGGTAAACATGTGATGTGTCTGCTTGTTTCTCTTTTAGAATGCGGACAAAATATTGGAGAACAGTACCGCGTTATCCAATGGTAAATGAAGTAATGCAGATAAGGTTCAAGATAGTGAGACATCCCTGTTGGTCTCCAAGAAAGCTGATAAAAACTATCTTGACGACAATGAGGGAACCCAAAAGTCCTGTCTTGATGTAGTGTTCGAGTTACTGGCCACTACTGCTGGCACAAGCTCTTCGAACTCGCTGCCTGAATCAGTTCGTCTTCTTGAGTCTCAACTTCAAGTTGAAAGACATCGATCAGATGTGCTGCGATAGGAAGCTGAAGGACTGAGGAAGTCCCTGCAGAATTCAGATGCATATTTTCTGGTGCAACAGCAAGCGCTGGAGGATTTAAGCGCCAAACAAGAGAAAGTTAATAAGCTTGCTAAGCATCTTGCCAGCATTATGGGTACCCAGGATATTGTTTCTTGAGATCTTCTGAAGTGGTTTCAGTTTTGGATTTGTTTTGCTGCGGCATTTATTTGCGCTGGTCGCCAACTTTGACAACCAGTGTATATGATATGCTGCTTTGTTCCCTATATTTGCACTGGTGGCGAACTTTGATGCCCAGTGGATGTAATATGTGTAATAGCCGTGATAGCCTAGCGTTAGTTGCTTGCTTATGTATTTCCTTGTTGTCTTGTTTATTTGTTTGCTTGTAGTCATTGCAGTTCTTTTTCCGCGGTTAGCTAGTGGCTGCAATAACCTATTTTTTAAAACTAGGCCACAATAACCATGGGCTAATATTTACTGTAGTGACACTGGGCCTCCTACTGGCCGTAGAAACAGTGGGCCTTCTACGGGCCGTAGAAACAATGGGCCTTCTATGGGTCGTAGAAACAATGGGCCTTCTGCGGGCCGTATTATCAATGGGCCTTATATGGGCCGTATAATCGATTGGCCAAACATGGGCCAAACAGACCGCATTATGGCCGTAAATGGGCTAGAGTTGGAATAGTCCGTTCATGGGCCGACCATAATGGGCCATCGTTAATAGGCCGTATTTGATGACGCTATGAAATCGGCCCAACGTATTAACAGACCACAAACGGGCCGACTATAACCATGGGCTGAATTTGGCCCACAAGCAGAAAATGACAGTAACGGGCCGTAAGTAAATGAATGCTGGAAATGAGCCCAAGAATAAATGGGCTCTGAGAAGGCCGAAAGATAACATGGGCTAGAAACGGCCCAACGGAAAACGGGCCGTTAATGGGTATAAAGTGATACACCGTTCATTACGGGCCAGTTTCACCACGGGCCGTTAATGGGTGTAAAGTGATACACTGTTCATTACGGCCCAGTTTCACCACGGGCCGTTAGTAGGCCAAGAGTTACATAGGGCCTCATATGGGCCGAAAGACGTCATGGGCCATACATGGGCCAGAAGTGAAAATGGGCTGGAATCATATTGGATGGCCCAGACGACGCTACTAGGCCTAATTCGTATAGGGTGTAACGGGCCTTGGGTTAGCAGGCTATAAATGGGCTATATTCGAACAGGCCGTTAACAGGCTTTCCATGGGCCGGCCTGCCAGCTTTTGACCAAGTAAAACGGGCTGGCCTTTTCACAGGAATGGACCTCTGTTGGGCCGTGCCATGTGTCGACGTATCATAGGCGCCTTCCGTCCAAAGAGTGGTTGACATCTGTCCCAACGATGAGCCGACACGTGCTTCCTCCAGCCAATGATGATTTTACACGTGGAAAATCCCCATTGGTCGGGGCTGTTAACGGGTTATCGGATCCAAAACCCGACCCGATAGCTTAACGGCGTTCCGTTATGGTGGATGTCACATGTCGGTCACCCTTGACGAAATCACTTCTGTGACGCGCGATTTATCATCATGGAAGTGGACACTTCCGTGATGATAATTTTGGTAATGTCATGGAACACTTCTACGACAGCACAAGTATGACTATCTTGATTCTGCCATAAATTTGTCATGGATGTACATGCATGACAAAAAAAGTGACCTACTGTGACAAACACGTATCATCACGGAAGTGTATTTTTTTGTAGTGAAAGCATTAACACATAGTGAATACATGAACTCCTCAAACTACGGTCATCACCGGTAAGTATCCCGATTATTGTCACTTCGGGGTTAACGGATCATAACACATAATAGGTGACTATAGACTTGCTAGATAAGATCAAGAACTCACATATATTCATGAAAACATAATAGGTTCAGATCTGAAATCATGGCACTCGGGCCCTAGTGACAAGCATTAAGCATAGCAAAGTCATAGCAACATCAATCTCAGAACATAATGGATACTAGGGATCAAACCCTAACAAAACTAACTCGATTACATGATAAATCTCATCCAACCCATCACCGTCCAGCAAACCTACGATGGAATTACTCAGGCACGGTGGTGAGCATCATGAAATTGGTGATGGAGGAAGGTTGATGATGACGATGGCGACGGATTCCCCTCTCCGGAGCCCGGAACGGACTCCAGATCAGCCCTCCCGAGAGAGTTTAGGGCTTGGCGGCGGCTTCGTATCGTAAAACGCGATGAATCCTTCTCTCTGGATTTTCTTTCCCCGAAAGTGAATATATGAAGTTGGAGTTGAGGTCGGTGGAGCGTCAAGGGGCCCACGAGGCAGGGGGCGCGCCCAGGGGGTAGGCGCGCCCCCACCCTCCTGGACAGGGTGTGGGCCTCCTGACATGGATTCTTTCGGCGGTATTTTTTATATATTCCAAAAAATATTCTCCGTTGATTTTCAGGTCATTCCGAGAACTTATATTTCTGCACAAAAATAACACCATGGCAATTCTGTTGAAAACAGCGCCAGTACGGGTTAGTTCCATTCAAATCATGCAAGTTGGAGTCCAAAACAAGGGCAAAAGTGTTTGGAAAAGTAGATACGTTGGAGACGTATCACACCGTGTGAACTATGATTTGGCAAGAAATCTAAGCTGTCATTTCTTAAAGTTTGAGGTCGCAATGCTTATGTGAAAAAGTTTCAGCCTGGTAAGCTCGGACCCTAATCGGAGAAGTGCGTCTTCATAGGATACCCAAAAGAAACTGTTGGGTGCACCTTCTATCACAGATCCATAGGCAAGATCTTTATTGCTAAGAATGGATCCTTTCTAGAGAAGGAGTTTCTCTCGAAAGAAGTGAGTGGGAGGAAAGTAGAACTTGATGAGGTAGTTGTACCTTCTCCCGAATTGGAAAGTGGTTCATCACAGAAATCAGTTCCAGTGATTCCTACACCAATTAGTGAGGAAGCTAATGATGATGATCATGAAACTTTAGATCAAGTTACTACCGAACCTCGTAGGTTAACCAGAGTATAGTCCACACCAGAGTGGTACGGTAATCCTTTCTGGAATTCATGTTACTAGACCATGACGAACCTACGAACTATGAGGAAGCGATGATGAGCCCAGATTCCGCGAAATGGCTTGAGGACATGAAATCTGAGATGGGATCCATGTATGAGAACAAAGTATGGACTTTGATTGACTGGCCCGATGATCAGAAAGCCATTGAGAATAAGTGATCTTCAAGAGGAAGACGGACGCTGATAGTAGTGTTACTATCTACAAAGCTCGACTTGTAGAAAAGGGTTTTTGACAAGTTCAAGGTGTTGACTACGATGAGATTTTCTCACTCGTATCAATGCTTAAAGTCTGTCCGAATCATGTTAGCAATTACCACATTTTATGAAATCTGACAAATGGATGTCAAAATTGCATTCCTTAATGGATTTATTAAAGAAGAGTTGTATATTATACAACCAGAAAGTTTGTTAATCCTAAAGGTGCTAACAAAATGTGCAAGCTCCAGCGATCCATCTATGGACTGGTGCAAGCATTTCGGAGTTGTAATATACGCTTTGATGAGTTAATCAAAGCATATTGTTTTATACAGACTTGCGGTGAAGCCTGTATTTACAAGAAAGTGAGTGGGAGCACTACAACCTTTCTGATAAGTATATGTGAATTACATATTGTTGATCGGAAATGATGTAGAATTTTCTGGAAAGCATAAAGGAGTGTTTGAAAGGAGTTTTTCAAAGAAAGACCTCGGTGAAACTACTTACATATTGGGCATCAAGATCTATAAAGATAGATCAAGACGCTTGATAAGACTTTTGATGAGTACATACCTTAATTTTAAGGAGTTCAAAATGGATTAGTCAAAGAAGGAGTTATTGCATGAGTTGTAAGGTATGAAGTTGAGTAAGACTCAAAAACTGACCACGGGAGAAGATAGAGAGAGAATTAAAGTCATTCCCTATGCCTCAGCCATAGGTTCTATAAAGTATGCCATGCTGTATACCAGATCTATTGTGTACCTAGCCATGAGTTTGGCAAAGGGGTACAATAGTGATCCAGAAGTAGATCACTGGACATCGGTCAAAATTATCCTTAGAGGACTAAGGAAATATTTCTCGGTTATGGAGGTGATAAAGAGTTCATCGTAAAGGGTTACGTCGATGCAAGCTTTAACACTGATCTAGATGACTCTGAGTCTCAATCTGGATACATATTAAAAGTGGGAGCAATTAGCTAGAGTAGCTCCATGCAGAGTATTGTAGACATAGAAATTTGCAAAATACATACAGATCTGAATATGACAGACCCATTGACTAAGCTTCTCTCACAAGCAAAACATGACCACACCTTAGTACTCTTTGGGTGTTAATCACATAGCGATGTGAACTAGATTATTGACTCTAGTAAAACCTTTTGGGTATTAGTCACATGGCGATGTGAACTAATCACATAAAGATGTGAACTATTGGTGTTAAATCACATGACGATGTGAACTAGATTATTGACTCTAGTGCAAGTGGGAGACTGAAGGAAATATGCCCTAGAGGCAATAATAAAGTTGTTATTTATATTTCCTTATATCATGATAAATGTTTATTATTCATGCTAGAATTGTATTAACCGGAAACTTGATACATGTATGGATACATAAACAAAACAAAGTTTCCCTAGTATGCCTCTACTTGACTAGCTCGTTAATCAAAGATGGTTAAGTTTCCTAACCATAGACATGTATTTTCATTTGATGAACGGTATCACATCATTAGGAGAATGATGTGATGGACAAGACCCATCCGTTAGCTTAGCATAATGATCGTTAAGTTTTATTGCTATTGCTTTGTTCATGACTTATACATATTCCTCTAACTATGAGATTATGCAACTCCTGAATACCAGAGGAACACTTTGTGTGCTATCAAACGTCACAACGTATCTGGGTGATTATAAAGATGCTCTACAGGTGTCTTCGATGGCGTTTGTTGAGTTGGCATAGATCGAGATTAGGATTTGTCACTCCGAGTATCGGAGAGGTATCTCTGGGCCCTCTCGGTAATGCACATCACTATAAGCCTTGCAAGCAATGTGACTAATGAGTTAGTTGCGGGATGATGCATTACGGAACGAGTAAAGAGACTTGCCGGTAACAAGATTGAACTAGGTATGATGATACTGACGATCGAATCTCGGGCAAGTAACATACCGATGACAAAGGGAATGGCGTATTTTGTTGTGCGGTTTGACCGATAAAGATCTTTGTAGAATATGTAGGAGCCAATATGAGCATCTAGGTTCCGCTATTGGTTATTGACCGGAGATGTGTCTTGGTCATGTCTACATAGTTCTCGAACCCGTAGGGTCCGCACGCTTAACGTTCGATGACGATTTATATTATGAGTTATGTGATTTGATGACCAAAGTTTGTTCGGAGTCCCGGATGAGATCACAGACATGACAAGGAGTCTCGAAATGGCCGAGAGGTAAAGATCGATATGTTGGAAGGCTATATTCGGACATCAGAATGGTTCCGAGTGATTCCGGTATTTTTCGGAGTACCGAAGAGTTATGGGAATTCACCGGGGGGACGTTAATGGGCCTTATTGGGCTTTAGTGGAGAGAGGGAAGAAGGGCCACGAGGTGGCGCGTGCCTCCCCCCTGCCCAAACCGAATTGGACAAGGGGTGGGGCGCGGCCCCCCTTTCCTTCTCCCTCTCCCTCCTTTCCTTCTTTCCTACTCTGAAAGGGAAAGGGAATCCTACTAGGACTTAGGAGTCCTAGTAGGACTCCCTACACTTGGCACGCCACTAGGAGGGCCAGCCTATCTCCCTCCCTCCTTTATATACGCGGGCAGGGGCACCCCAAAGGCACTCCAAGATTTGTCTTAGCCGTGTGCGGTGCCCCCCTCCACAGTTACACACCTCGGTCATACCGTCGTAGTGCTTAGGCGAAGCCCTGCGCCGGTAACTTCATCATCACCGTCGCCACGCCGTCGTGCTGACGGAACTCTCGCTTGTCCTCAACTGGATCAAGAGCTCGAGGGACATCATCGAGCTGAACGTGTGCTGGACACGGAGGTGCCGTACGTTCGGTACTTGGATCGGTTGAATTATGAAGACATTCGACTACATCAACCGCGTTACTAAATGCTCCCACTTTCGGTCTACGAGGGTACGTAGACACACTCTCCCCTCTTGTTGCTATGCATCTCCTAGATAGATCTTGCATGATCGTAGGAATTTTTTTGAAATACTACGTTCCCCAACAGTGGCATCCGAGCCAGGTCTATGCGTAGATGTTATATGCACGAGTAGAACACAAAGGAGTTGTAAGCGTGGGTATATACGTATTGCTTGCCGTCACTAGTTCTTTCTTGATTCAGCGGTATTGTTGGATGAAGCGGCCCGGACCGACACTACATGACCGTGTTCATGAGACTGGTTCTACCGACGTGCTTTGCACACAGGTGGCTGGCGGGTGTCAATTTCTCCAACTTTAGTTGAATCGGATTCAATGAATAGGGTTCTTTATGAAGATCAAAAAGCAATCACTATACCGCGTTGTGGTTTTTGATGCGTAGGTGAGAACAGTTCTTGCTAAGACCGTAGCAGCCACGTAAAACTTGCAACAACAAAGTAGAGGACGGCTAACTTGTTTTTGTAGGGCATGTTGTGATGTGATATGGTCAAGGCATGATTATATAAATTGTTGTATGAAATGATCATGTTTTGTAACACAGTTATCGGCAACTGGCAGGAGCCATATGGTTGTCGCTTTATTGTATGAATTGCAATCGCCATGTAATTGCCTTACTTTATCACTAAGCGGTAGTGATAGTCGTGGAAGCAATAGTTGGCGAGACGACAACGATGCTACGATGGATATCAAGGTGTCAAGCCGGTGACGATGGTGATCATGACGGTGCTTTGGAGATGGAGATCAAAGGCATAAGATGATGATGGCCATATCATATCACTTATTTTGATTGCATGTGATGTTTATCTTTTATGCATTTTATTTTGCTTAATACGACGGTAGCATTATGAGATGATCCCTTACTAAAAATATTCAAGGTATAAGTGTTCTCCTGAGTATGCACAGTTGTGACAGTTCTTCGTGCTGAGACACCACGTGATGATCGGGTGTGATAGGCTCTACATTCACATACAACGGGTGCAAGCCAGTTTTGCACATGTAGAATACTCGGGTTAAACTTGACGAGCCTAGCATATGCAGATATGGCCCCGGAACACTGAGACTGAAAGGTCGAACGTGAATCATATAGTAGATATGATCAACATAGTGATGTTCACCATTGAAAACAACTCCATCTCACGTGATGATCGGACACGGTTTAGTTGATATGGATCACATGATCACTTAGATGATTAGAGGGATGTCTATCTAAGTGGGAGTTCTTAAGTAATATGATTAATTGAACTTAAATTTATCATGAACTTAGCCCTGATAGTATTTGCATATCTATGTTGTAGATCAGTTGCTCGCGTATAGCTTCCCTGTTTTATTTATGATATGTTCCTAGAGAAAACTATGTTGAAAGATGTTAGTAGAAATGATGCGGACTAGCTTCGTGATCTGAGGATTATCCTCATTGCTGCATAGAGGAATTATGACCTTGATGCACCACTAGGTGACAGACCTATTGCAGGAGCAGATGCAAACGTTATGAATGTTTGGCAAGCTCGGTATGATGACTACTTGATAGTTTAGTGTGCCATGCTTTATGGCTTAGAACTGGGACTTCAAAAACATTTTGAACGCCGTGGAGCATATAGGATGTTCCAAGAGCTGAAATTGGTATTTCAGACTCATGCCCGAGTCGAGAGGTATGAGACCTCTGACAAGTACTTTGCCTACAAGATGGGGAATAGCTCAACTAGTGAACATGTGCTCAGAATGTCTGAGTACTACAATCGCTTGAATCAAGTGGGAGTTAATCTTCCAGATAAGTAGTGATTGACAGAGTTCTCTAGTAACTATCACCAAGTTACTGGAAATTCGTGATGAACTATAATACGCAAGGGATGACGAAAACGATTCCCGAGCTCTTCTTGATGCTGAAATCAACGAAGGTAGAAATCAAGAAAAGCATCAAATGTTGATGGTTGACAAGACCACTAGTTTCAAGTAAAAGGGCAAGGGAAAGAAAGGGAACTTCAAGAAGAATGGCAAGCAAGTTGTCACTCCCATGAAGAAGCCCAAAGCTAGACCCAAGCCTGAAACTGAGTGCTTCTATTGCAAAGGAAATAGTCACTGGAAGCGGAACTGCCCCAAATACTTGGCGGATAAGAATGATGGCAAAGTGAACAAAAGTATATACGATATACATGTTATTGATGTGTACTTTTCTAGTGTTCATAGTAGCCCATGGGTATTTGATACTGGTTCAGTTGCTATGATTAGTAACTTGAAACAGGAGTTGCAAAATGAACAAAGACTAGTTGAGGGTGAGGTGACGATGTGTGTTGGAAGTGATTCCAAGGATGATAAGATCACCATCGTACACTCCTTTTACCTTCGGGATTAGTGTTGAACCTAAAATAAATGTTATTTGGTGTTTGCGTTGAGCATGAATATGATTGGATCGTGTTTATTGCAATACAGTTATTCATTTAAGTCAAAGAATAATTGTTGTTCTGTTTACATGAATAAAACCTTCTATGGCCATACACTTAATATAAATGGTTTATTAAATCTCGATCGTAGTGATACACATATACATAATATTGAAGCCAAAAGATGCAAAGTTAATAATGATGTAACTTATTTGTGGCACTGCCGTTTAGGTCATATTGGTGTAAAAGTATGAAGAAACTCCATGCTAATAGGCTTTTGGAATCACTTGATACTTGCGAACCATGCCTCATGGGCAAGATGACTAAGACTCCGTTCTCCGGAACAATGGAGCGAGCCACTGACTTATTGGAAATAATACATACCGATGTATGCAGTCCGATGAGTGTTGAGGCTCGCGGCAGGGTATCGTTATTTTCTAACCTTCACAGATGATTTAAGCAGATATGTGTATATCTATTTAATGAAACATAAGTCTGAAACATTTGAAAAGTTTAAAGAATTTCATAGTGAAGTGGAAAATCATCGTAACAAGAAAATAAAGTTCTTATGATCTGATCGTGGAGGTGAATATTTGAGTTATGAGTTTGGTCTTCATTTGAAACAATGTGGAATAGTTTCACAACTCACGCCACCTGGAACACCACAGCGTAAAGGTGTGTCCGAACGTTGTAACCGTACTTTATTAGATATTGTGCGATCTATGATGTCTCTTACTGATTTACCACTATCGTTTTGGGATTATGCATTAGAGACAGCTGCATTCAGGTTAAATAGGGCACCATCTAAATCCGTTGAGATGACACCGTATGAACTATGGTTTGGCAAGAAATCTAAGCTGTCATTTCTTAAAGTTTGAGGTCGCAATGCTTATGTGAAAAGGTTTCAGCCTGATAAGCTCGAACCCAAATCGAAGAAGTGTGTCTTCATAGGATACCCAAAAGAAATTGTTAGGTACACCTTCTATCACAGATCCATAGGCAAGATCTTTGTTGCTAAAAATGGATCCTTTCTAGAGAAGGAGTTTCTCTCGAAAGAAGTGAGTGGGAGGAAAGTAGAACTTGATGAGGTAGTTGTACCTTCTCCCGAATTGGAAAGTGGTTCATCACAGAAATCAGTTCCAGTGATTCCTACACCAATTAGTGAGGAAGCTAATGATGATGATTATGAAACTTTAGATCAAGTTACTACCGAACCTCGTAGGTCAACCAGAGTATAGTTCGCACCAGAGTGGTACGGTGGTACGGTAATTCTTTCTGGAAGTCATGTTACTAGACCATGACGAACCTACGAACTATGAGGAAGCGATGATGAGCCCATATTCCGCGAAATGGCTTGAGGTCATGAAATCTGAGATGTGATCCATGTATAACTCTTGAGAGTTGCTAAACCACTATCTAGTTTTTTGTCTGTAGGGTTTTCTCTCGGTGGATTAACTCTAATATTTGGATAGAGGGTGCTATGACAACTCGTCAAAATCACGCGGAGCAACCAACCTTCTCGGAAGCTGCGAGGTGTCTATTTATAGTCGGAGCAATCCTGAGGGGGAAATGGCCATTTAGGACACGACGTCTAGCCAATGGTCAACGGACACGTATCTAACGGTTTGATTTCAAACGCATCCAACAACTTTACTTGAGGAACAAGTAAAGCCGACTCCTCGGTTAGAGCATTTCTCTCGTAGCCCAGAAGATCATCGCCTCTGGCTGACAAGTAAATGTCTTGGAACACAAAAAGATTTTTCTCACATCTCACTTAGGATATGTTTCGGTTAAGCATCAAAGAAACATAAGTTTCGAAACACTACGACACCTCTTAATAGTACGGTGGTCATGGGACTCAAATAAGAGAAAAATAACTACAAAAGAAAATGCTACATCTTTCTTCATCCTCTTTATTCTCCACTGCAGTCAATCGTCTTGGACCGAACTCTATATCAATTGCTTTACATCAGCAGTTTTTAGGGGTCACTTTCGTCACGCAATATCTTCGATAGCAGTCTTCTCAATTGGCTTAGAATTCTTCTCAGCCGCACAAAAAATAATCTTTTGAGTTTATATGAAACTCCTAAGAACTCCAGGGACCTAATCTACGGGTGTGCGCTACCAAACACATTAGTCCTTCATTGTTCCTGTCCAACAATCTTCAAAACTTTTAGGACACTTAATTGCACCAACACTTGTCTTACGTTAAACATAAAAAACTTTGACTACGTATTTATTTGAATATTTAGATTATAAACTTAATTTTTTATGCATAGATTGTTGTATAGGAGTATTTTTGAATTTTATAGGGGAACAAATACTGCAATATAAACTGTGAACCAACTTATGATTGGATGATTAGGAGGACAGTGACATCCGCAACCTAACAGAGTTTAAGTCATAGCCTCGACGTTGGTGCTCACATTCTTCTGGATTTATTCTAGGACTTTCGGCGACGTGCGTTCAGTGAAAGGAGACGTTCTCGTCAACTGCGAAGGCGTATGTGACATCAATCTCAAAATGACGTGCCAGCTCAGTTTCTCGGATATGCTCGGGTAGGATGTCTGTGCGTACTTGCATTCATACGAGTGAGTGTATATGCGTATGTATGAGCATCGTACTACGTTCGAAAATAAACTACAATATAAACTACATAAACTATGTTTTTTTGCGAGATACCTAAACTATGGTTAATATTACATCTACTCGGCGCCTTATAAATACTAAGGACCCAATTAACTTTCTAAAGGATACAGGGGCATTTTTTCCAACTAAAGAAAAAGGGATACAGGGGCATTTATTTTTTGAGATCAGGATAGGACCAAATTAATAATTTTCTAACTTGACACAGCATTTTCCAGAAATACATAAAAGGAAAGCAATAGAAATAGATGGATACGTATCCGTGGCTGGACGCAATTAACATCGCAGGCAAGGCAGCGGTACTCTGGACTCCGGGAGGTAGGAGGCGGTGAGATCCGGGGGCACACCTTTCTAGTCGAGACGACGAAAAGAAGAGACCTCCCCACATAAATCTCACCTCTCTCCTTCCCCTCGCTCCAGATCTCTCCGCACCCGGCAGATCCGACCACCCGGCGCGCTGCCACGTCGTCATCATCGGCAGCCATGATCTCCTCGAGCAAGCTGAAGTCCGTCGACTTCTACAGGTATCATTCGCTTCCCTTCCGATCTCCAGATTAGCGGCGGGATTCGGTGAATGTGGGGTTTGGTTCAGTCGGATTACTGTCTGTATTCGGGGGATTGGCTACGAATTGATGTATTTAGTTCGAGCTTGGGTACTCGCCAGTAATGATTTACGTCTGTTTCTGGAGAACTGCACCGTAGATGATATATGTTCGAACGTGGTAATACCGAAAATGCAAAATTGACAGTATGCTGTAATGGTGGTCGGTGGGGGACCTTTTTGCTGGCATTGTGCAGGTGCTGTTTTTGAGTTTCTACTGAAGTGGTAACGTATTGAGATATATTTTTTTGTTTTGGCTGTCTGCAGGAAAATTCCTAGGGATTTGACGGAGGCATCACTATCTGGTGCTGGATTATCCATATTTGCAGCACTGGCAATGGTGTTTTTGTTTGGAATGGTTTGTTTCCAGTTTCTGTTCTGTTATCAACTGTACTGTACTTCTTGTATCGCGGAAGTCGTGGCTGGAGTGGAAACTTATGAGGTTGCTCAAGCAAGGCGGTAGCCCTTTCTGCCAATGTCGAGGTAGCCAAGAGTGTAGGGTGGTGTAGCCGTGGTCAAGGTAGCCGTGCAAGGGACGCCATGGTCGATGTTGAGTCGGGGTGGCCGGTGTCGAGGTAGTCGCCGTGGCCCGGGAAGAAGAGCGGCAGCGGCGGCTAGGTTAGGAGCGTGGCGACGGTGCTCGAAGTAGGCGAGGAAGAACCTGACAACGTGACGAAGACCGTCCGCGCGCCTAGGAAGGTGGCGCGGCGCATACCACACAGAAGTTGACGCGCGTGGACAGCGAAGTGGACCGCGTGCCGCAGCGCTACGACCCGAAGGGGCGACGCAGCGGCAGTGCGCGGGTCGGGGCGACGGCGGGCAGGGAAGACCTCAGGGTGATGGGCTACGCAGCGGCAACGTGAGGGTCGGTGTAGCCACGGGGACGGCCTGGAGCGGACGGCCTCGGGGCAGTGGTGGACCGCGGGCCGCGGTACTATGGCCCGAAGGGGCGACGCAGCGGCAGCGCGCGGGTCGATGCAACCGTGGGAACGGCCTTGGGACGGCGACGTGGACAGCGTGCCACGGCACTATGGCCCGAAAGGGCGACGCAGCGGTGGCGCGGGTTGGTGCAGCCACGGGGAAAACCACGGGGCGGCGCGCTGTTTCCTAATAATCACGATACTCAACACCTTTGTTTAAGTGATTAATTGGTCTGCTACTATTCGGTTTGCTGTAGTACTTAATTGCTACACCATTTCAAGTTATGTAGTCCAAAATAACCCTTTCAAATGAACTTTTATTTATTTATCATCAGAGCATCAACATGGTGCCATAGATTATGAGCAACTATGATCATGGGAACTTGAAGCTAGGCAGTGTGATGACATCACATGGTGTACTAGTTACTCTGGAACCAATGCATCCCTTGGGTCCTCATTGGTTAATCATTGCAATTTCTGCACTTGCTAGCAATTTTGAATAATGTTTACATGATCTTGTATTCTTGATCTTTAAATTTATATTGCAATATATGATGAGGTTACTTTCATCTAAAGCTGTTAAATTGTTGTTGCAGGAGCTGAGTAGTTACTTAGCAGTCAATACCACCACATCTGTAATTGTTGACAGGAGTTCAGATGGGGAGTTCTTACGGATAGATTTTAACTTGAGGTGAATTTGGTAGCATTTCGCGAGCATTATTGAATACATAGTTTAAACCTGAACCTTTGTGTTTCATCAATAATTCTTCTTTCTGTTGCCCTTTGTTTTGCGGACACTTCATGGAATTTGTCTTCCACCTAATGCATGTCTGCTCTTCTAAAACTAATGACTTGCTATTGTTATTTACCTGTTACCAGTGCGCAGTTTATATATGCAGCACAAGACATGTCACTGCGTGTTTCTTGATGTTTTTACTCTTCTCTGAATCCTGTCAAGAAGCATCTGATGTGTACTTAGGTTAATAGTCTTGCCGTCAACTAGTTTTCCAAATCCAACCATTTTAATTTTGTTCATAGCATAATAGGTTTATGGCATCCATTATTATCTTTTTTCCTCCTAGTCTACATATGCATCTGAGATCTATTATTGGAACTGGTGCTCCATGTTTTTGGGAAAAATTCAAGCACTAGCCAGATTTTCATTTGTTCGTTTGCACACCATATTTCATAGTAAGTGGTATACACTAGCCTAGCCGTCTGTTTGGATTTCAGATTGATATTTTTTGTTTTTGATGGGATGACTATGTTAATAATGATAGGCAGCACAGCCTTATTATTCCCTTGATTGTTCACTATGTGGCTTTTGCATTTTGCAGCTTTCCTGCGCTTTCATGTGAATTTGCATCAGTTGATGTCAGTGATGTGCTGGGAACAGTAAGATTCGATCTCTTCCTACAGTGCTTTATATGCTCTCTTCTAGTTCCGATAATGCAACATTATGTAAAATGTGTCTTCCTTTTTGTATGAATAACCTAAAATGGGGAAACAGAATCAGGTCTTATGCTTTCCGTAATCATTTTGTTGAGTACCTTATTACGTTGCTTGTTGAAAATCATTTTACACTAGATTTATGTGTTGGAAAATTTCATCTTCATGCGGTGTACTTTAAAACTCCTGGTTATGAAAATCATCGCAACTAACCCTCTCGCAACAGAATTCACATAATTTTAGGCCTATGTAGCAGCTAAGTATGCCAATTTGCCACCAGTCAGATAAAAAAAGCTCCCAAGACGATAGAAGGCCCAACATGTGAACCAAACACTTGCCCAGACAGAAATCCGGGAAAACTAAATTATAGTACTCCCTCCGATCCAAAGTAAGTGTCGCATCGTAGGGAGTATCTTTTTTTGGCTTCCTCCTACAACCATCTCTCTCTCTCTCTCTCTCTCTCTCCCTCTCCCTCTCTCCCTCTCCCTCTCCCTCTCCCTCTCCCTCTCCCTCTCCAACCAGACCAAGCCTCAATGAGACTTTTGACTGCCTTCCTCCTCATTGCTGGCGCCAAGTTGCTAACCCGTCTGCTTCCAAAAGGAAGACCGTGAAAATTACTCTCCCTGCGGAAGAGAGTTTAGGGACCAGAATGGGTATTTCCCTTAAATGTAAGCTACATATGTTTTTTACACCATCCTTGAAATCATGAAATAGGTCAGTGCATCCAGTTTTTTGATGTTACTTTTGTGTCAAAAAGTAGGGGGACCTATGTGAACTATGTTTTGTACATATGGAATAACTTCCTATTTTCTTCTTCTTGCTTTCCATAGCACGCGTTTTTTTTCTTATACTAGTTTAACCTTAGTTTCCTGTTCAAAACATATGCAGAACAGACTAAACATAACGAAAACTGTTCGCAAGTTTTCAATTGATCGGAATTTAGTACCTACTGGATCTGAGTTCCATGCTGGACCTATACCCACTGTCAACAAACACGGAGATGATGTTGAAGAATACCATGGTGATGGTTCAGTTGCCTTGTCCTCTCGCAATTTTGATAGCTATTCTCACCAGTAAGTATTCAAGTATCTTGTGTAATAGTGAAACCTATTGTCAAAGATATTTTACGCACCAGCATCTAACTGCTAGACATTCATGTGGATATTTAATTATTTAATTTATACTCCTTGTTTCTCTATAGGCTATAAGTTCTAATTACTTTCGCCAGGTTCAGTGTTGTATGCCAATTATATTCTGTTCTTGATTTTTATTTAGCATTTAGCTCTGTCCTATTCTTTGCCGGAGTTCCCTTATTGTTGAGGTTGATATTTATCATAAATTATATATATTCCTTTCCAGGTACCCTGTTTTGGTTGTCAACTTTTATGCCCCCTGGTGTTATTGGAGCAATCGTCTGGTTAGATTTTTTTTCTTTGTGTTCCCTTTCACTTAGTGTATATGGAGAAGTTAAAATGGTTCTGATCAATCAATAATCCTTCAGAAACCTTCATGGGAAAAGGCTGCGCAAATAATAAGGGAGAGGTATATGCTTTTGCTCTTTTTTGTCCCGAACGTGGCTTGGGGATTCATGATTTTATGCTTTAGATTACCATCCTGATTTTATTTGTTATATTCAGATATGACCCTGAAATGGATGGCAGAATTCTTCTCGGGAAAGTTGACTGCACTGAGGAAGTTGAACTGTGTAAGAGGTATGTACTAATTAATTATCAAATTAGAGATCGATAAACGAATAAGTGGGGTTGATTATATACTTTTAATTCAATGCGTTTTCTCTTTCGTCCAAAATTGAACTTTCTTCTTATTTTAACCTTTCTATTTATGTATTAATAGACTGACATCACATGAATATGCTACTCTCTCTGTAAAGAAATATAGGAGTGTTAAACACTTATATTGTTGTAATAGACTGACATCACATGAATCCAAAATCCTCGTTTGTCTTCTACCATGAGATTTGATTAATTTTGTTGTAAATATCTGTTGAAGTTATATGATGATCCCACGGTCTTGTCATGATTTAGTGTGTCCTTGCATGCTGCTCTTGCGGGTGCTATTCCTTCCTTCTGGAACTATTTGATTAAGAATGAGTTTGAAGCACCCGCAAAAAAAGAAAAAGAAAAAAGAATGAGCTTGAAGCATTTCCCTATCTTCCATATTGCATACTGAATAAACAGTGGCAGGATTGTCTATTTTCATTCCCATTGGCTTTCTGTTTGGCACCAGTAAAGTAACTAAAATATTTCAGTTCTGCATATTTAGCGACCCCCCCCCCCCCCTTCCCCACCCCAACCCTGTCTCCTAGTTTCACATATTGGCATTCGTATGCTTCTTAGTCAAAATGCTGATATGATATATCTTCATCTCTTTATTTTATTAAATGCAGGCACCATATACAAGGTTACCCATCAATTCGCATTTTTCATAAAGGGAGTGATATGAAGTAAGCACAGTAAACCTTACATTATATCATACTGAAACTGTAAACCTCATTCTGCCAATGCTTCCCGTTAATTTTGCCCTCAAGGTCAGTAAATAACCAAATCAACTTCTGTACAGGGAGAATCAGGGTCACCATGATCATGACTCATACTATGGGGAACGTGATACCGAAAGTTTAGTCGCGGTATGTTATGAATCACATGGTTTCCAATTGTTGTTCTTCTTATGTCAGTACGATCGTATCACACTGGTTATCTTTACTGCCGCACAATATCCTAAACCTTAGCCTACCCGAGAAATTGTAATGAACTTCTTGAGGGTGAACTAAAGGCTAATTCTTTGCTTGTTAATATATGGTATTTATGGTCTCATAGGCTGTTCTGTACTGGATTCTTGATATAAGTTTTGAATCTTAGGCAATGGAAACATATGTTGCAAATATTCCAAAAGAGGCCCATGTGCTTGCTTTGGAAGACAAGTCCAACAAGACTGTTGATCCTGCAAAGCGTCCTGCTCCAATGACCGGTGGCTGCAGAATAGAAGGTTTTGTGCGGGTCAAAAAGGTAAATGAACTTCTGAGCTAACATTCATACTGCTAGCTTCTGTAGTGTTGGCGAGGTAAGCGCCTGTAGTACTAATACTTGCTGCATGGAGAAAGGATTCTTTTTTGGGATGTTTGATTACTTTCTTCTCTTCACCAGGTTCCTGGCAGTGTTGTAATATCAGCTCGATCTGGTTCACACTCGTTTGATCCATCTCAGATAAATGTTTCCCACTACGTCACAACATTCTCATTTGGCAAAAGGCTCTCATCAAAGATGTTCAATGAACTGAAAAGACTATTTCCCTATGTTGGCGGACACCATGATAGATTAGCTGGTCAGTCTTACATCGTTAAGCATGGTGATGTCAATGCAAATGTTACTGTAAGTCCCTAAAATTTGCCTACTTCTCTTTTGAAGTTTGCAATGCATGTAAGTTTTTTTCCATTGTTTATTAGGAAATAACATGGCATTTGTTTAAACTATGTCATTCTAGATTGAGCATTACCTACAAATTGTAAAGACTGAGCTGGTTACGCTGAGATACGCAAAGGAGTTGAAAGTGCTTGAAGAATATGAATACACAGCACACAGCAGCTTGGTGCACAGCTTCTATGTCCCTGTTGTGAAATTCCATTTTGAGCCTTCTCCCATGCAGGTAGGTATCTAGGTATTTTATATACTTGTTACTCGGTTTACTAACATATCGAACAGTCCATCTAAACTGATTCTCATTTATCATCAGGTCCTGGTGACTGAACTTCCAAAATCGTTCTCCCACTTCATCACAAACGTCTGTGCTATTATTGGTGGAGTTTTCACGGTGGGAACATCTCCTTGTTTATATTTTCATACTTCCTAGAGCATCGAGTATACATGGCTGATGTTTGAACCTGTGAATTCTAGGTGGCCGGCATACTTGACTCCATCTTGCACAACACGCTAAGGTTGGTGAAGAAGGTTGAGCTAGGGAAGGACATTTGAACGATAGTAGATCCTCAGAAGCGCTCGATTCCTTGCGGTTGCCCTAGTTAGTAATTATTTTTGTACTGTTAGCAATTCTTAATCTATTAATTAACATATACAGCGGGAGGGGGTTGGTTTGAATGATGTGGTCATGATATAACTGGGTACTTCACTGTTCCGCTAAGTAAATGGGAATAAAGAGACGCTGGATCCTTATAGCTTTATCCTGATCTTGTGACCAGTCCAATTCCAATTTCAGCTCTAAAAAGCTTAAAATATCGCTGTAATGTGCTGGCGTTGCATGTGATTTTCTTGTACTCGTTCGGATGTCTGAAATTCTCTGTATCGGTACCAGTCTCTAGTTATTCACTGCATGGCCGGAACTTGAAAAATGTTCCAATATGGTCCTCGAATACGGAAACACATAACACGTATGGTCCTGCATACAGCACTGTACTCTGTCGCTGTGGTGTTTGACATGTACATCCTCGCCTGTTTGATGCACTCCCCTTCGTTTTTTTAATCCCGTCGCACCCTAAGGGCTCATTTGGTAACCGCGGATCCCCCAGGGATCCTGGCCCATTCCCTGGGTGGGAAGCCCGCGCGGAAGATATGACCCGGGCCAATATTTCTGGACATTTGGACGCTCGGAGCCAGAGTTTTCTTCGGCCCGAGCCGCATGATTTCCCCGGGATAGCGCCCCCGCCTCGCGACATCGGGAGAGAATCCCCCGTCTCGCTCGCTCGCGGCGCCTGTCTCTGACCTGCTGATGCGAGGTCGCCGCCTCCCTACATTGCCATGCCTCTCCTTTCCTCCTCAATCTCCACCTGCACCATGTACTCACACCTCCGCCTCCATCCTCACCGGCGGCCGCCGCTGCAAACGTACCTACCAGTAGGTGGAGTTCTCTCCTGCCCACAAGCTGCCGACGATGATGACTGGTGGTGCCGTGGTGGTGATGGCCATGAAGACGGGGATGCAGGTCCAAAGGGGGCTCACCGAGAACAAGATCTGGAAAAGAGTTTGGGGATGCGTTCCTCTGATTTGCCACTACTATTCCCATCTTCCCCAAAGGGTCATGTGAATTTTCCACGGGATTTTAGTTTTGCCAGGAGTAATCAACCCTGGCCGCCCTTTCCCTGGAAATATGCACCCTCGCAACCAAATAAGGCCTTCGTCTTCCTGTTTGGCGGTTTGAAGAGGCCGAATCATTTTGGAGGCAGCAATATCCTGAAATTCCCAGGCAGATCCGACCATGTGCTCCCCCCGCGCGCGTGGGGAGTGAATTCGTTGGAGGCAGGGTATCCCCGCGCGCGCATGGGGAGTGAATTCGTTGGAGGCAGGGTATCATGGTCGCATGTTGCTGGTGACCATCGTCGGAGACCGCACCGATGAGCTGCCGCCCTGCTCGACGTCCTAGAGGACATTACTTGTCAGGCCGTCGCATGTTGCTGGTGACCATCGTCGGAGACCGCACCGATGAGCTGCCGCCCTGCTCGACGTCCTAGAGGAAATTACTTGTCAGGCCGTCGCATGTTGCTGGTGACCATCGTCGGAGACCGCACCGATGAGCTGCCGCCCTGCTCGACGTCCTAGAGGAAATTACTTGCCAGGCCGTCGCATGTTGCTGGTGACCATCGTCGGAGACCGCACCGATGAGCTGCCGCCCTGCTCGACGTTCTAGAGGAAATTACTTGTCAGGCCGTCGCATGAGGTGGCCACCCTACCGCATGATTTGTGGCTCACCTTCACCGACGGTGCGTTGTGCACACGCGCCATGGAGTCATTGATGCAAGTGTGGTCACTGGCTTGTGGATCCAGTTCTGCCGTTGGTACCATGCAGGCTCGACTACAAGACCAAGGTGAGCTTGGAAGGGCTACCCAACGAGGCGAGAGAGCCGGAGGCAGCCAACGGCGTCCTCAGCTAGCTCGCCAGCGAGCTTATCTACATCATGTCGTCAGAGGACAAGCGTGAGTTGGTGATGGAGGCGTGGCTCCACGATCCGTCTAAAGTCCCCAATTAGGTTCCGAAATTGGAGGTCCTCGAGCCTAAGGTGCCGAGCTGCCGTCCTCCAATGATAAGTGTGAGTCACTACCCACTCCAGCGTCATCGACATCGAGGACCCACCCTCCTACACAACACACAGTCATCGTCCCGCCAATGTCCGGAAATTTGCCGGACATACCTCCCTTCTGAAGGCAAGTGTCATAGCTGGGAGTACGAGTTTGTGTGTTGGTGCAGGAGGGTCGACTACACCGGACCTGGAGGTGACGCTGGCTGCTCAGCAGGCTGAAGAAGTGCTGTGTTCCATGTGTGTGTTGTTTAAGTCCAGTTTAAATTTAGTTGCATTGTGTGTGTGTGCTGTGAACTGCTTTAAATTCAATTTTAAGTGTGTGTGCCTTGTTTGTGACCCAAAGGAGTGGTCTTTTGCAGTGAACAATGTTGTGATGTGTGATTTGAAGAACTGAAATCAGTAACTAAATTTGATCTTAACTAGAATGAATGTTTTTTTCCCGTCAGTTAACTGAATGTTCGGTTCACATATACTATGTATCGACAAATGTACAGTTAACAAGTTGAACACAACAAAGATGACATACAATTTGGCTATACAACAACGAAATCAAGCATGCTTCTATCATACATCAACAAGATCAAATATAATATGTTTTGCTCATACATCAACAACAACAAAGTTCTACTACGTGATCATCAACATAACTTGATCATGCACTTTTTATAACAACTCCATGTTCATGACCATACAAAAGATTACTCTAGCATGCACTACACTTGTTCACAAGATACATCACTATACCAATAGAATACAAAAAGACTAGGTAGCGAACTATTTGAAAATACCAAACATGGATTGTTCGGTGTTTTTTAGACCTTTCATGTGATCGCCAAAATATCTTTTTTGTGGCACGTTTGGCTGCTGCCTGGATGAACTTTAACTCTCTGGCATATTCCCTCTTGGTACCTTTTGCTCATTATGTTTCTTTAAAATTTACTCTGCCTCCTGTTTGTATTTTTCTTCCATGAACTTTTTCTTCGTCCATTCATCATCTCGTCTATTCTTTAGTTCCTATGCTTATCTATTCTACAGTTCCTGAGGTTGCCTCCTTTTCTTTTCCTCAGCTTGCTGCATGTTCAGTTTCTCAACTTGTTTCTTTTATCCTTCCATTATTGATGCCTTGTTGTGCTGCTCGTATGCTCTTCGGCTTGCTCCTCCCATGCATGTTGTCTGGCTAGATCCTCCATTTGCACATAGTGGTTAAATCCTCTCTGCCTTTCTTCCTCCTCCTGCTGATATATAAAAAATTTAGCTTCTTTTGTTATATTTAATACTTCTCTTGCCTCTTCTTCTCTTCGGTTTGTCTTTTTATTTATGCAACAATAATTTTCTTCTACTCCTCTTGTTCTTTCTTCCTCGCTGACAAAGCATGCCTCTTGGCTTCACAAGGGCAGGCTTGGCCTCATGTGTCTCCTTCCTTCTCTCCTCAGCAGAAGTATGATACCAAGCCATCCATCACACCACTTAGCTCCTACCCTTGTGCTATCATTTTTTTGGAAAGGTAATTCCCAGTCTCTCCTTCAACTATACTTTCTAACAACCTTTTTGAACAAATCAACTAAGGAGAAAAGCTGCCCAACATGAAACTGACGCTTTTAGTGATTAGAGAAATGAGGGAAGTTGAACTTCATCTACTCATCATCTGATTCAGAGCAGTCACATATATAATTCTTCATCAAAATTTTGATCTTCTACCATTTGCTTCCTTTTCCCTATCATTCCACCTTGATTTCTTATCACCAGTCAAATCTTCCCACACAAAGTTTTCATCTCCATCCTCCATGTCATACTCACAGTCAACCAAATCTTCTTTTTTTTCGATAAAGGGCATTTTATTAACTCAAAAATGTAGCATCAAGCGGATACAAAGCATTATGAGTGAGACCCGGCCTCTGCATAACTAAGATGCACACAGCCAATTCTAAAAAGTTTGACAGAAAGAAAAGAATCAAAATCGACAAAATGGCAACAGTAGAGTCGTATAGACCGACACTATATATGCCTATGTCGAAAGTGGTGGTGGGTCAATCCGGAGGTTATGCTGCCACCCATGTTGAGAAAAAACCTCCGTAGCCACCTGCTCCAATGGCGTACACACCGCCTTGAACAGCGGTTGGTACTCCGCTCGCTGTAGTATAGATCACGTACGAAGCGAGTGCGTACACCGGAAAATAACCTGTAGAGGAGAAGCATTTTTGTCATTAAAAACCAAATCATTTCTACATAGCCATAGCGACCACATTAAGGCATACGCTCCCACCCTTGTTAGCGTTTTGAACCTATTTGGAATACCGTCCAACCAATGGCCAAAAATATTGGCAACACTTGTGGGCGGATACAAATTTGACGCTATTTGGATGACTGACCACGTAGAACGTGCAAACTTGCATTGAAAAAGAGGTGTTTGATTGTCTCGTCATGAGTACAAAAACAACACTTCTTATTCCCTTGCCAGTTGCGCCGTGCGAGGTTGTCTTTGGTTAGCACAACCCCCTACAAAGATACCACATGAAGATTTTAACCTTTAGTGGAATCTTCGACTTCCATAGTTTCTTATTATTATTCACCGGTATCTCAGAATGCGTGAGTGCACGGTACATGGAGTCTACTGTGAAAGACCCCGTTGTAGTAAGGTTCCAGCAAAACACATCTCGGCCTTGTGTCAGGTTAATCGAATCCAGCTTGGACAATAGATTATGCCATGATGTAAGGCGAGGCCCAATCAAATCTCGCCTGAACGAAATATTCGGCGGGGATGAACTAAGCACCTGCACAATAGTATTATTCTTCTCGCGAGCAATGATGTACAAGGCTGGATATTGTTCTCGAAGACTGGCATTGCCTAGCCAGATGTCTTCCCAGAAACGAATCTCTGACCCGTCCTTTATCGCGAAAAACCCAAAGCGAAAAAGATGTTTCTTTGCCGCCATTAGGCCAACCCAAAAGTGAGAGTCTCTAGGTTTCCAATATGCCTGAGACACCGCCTTTTGGCCTAAATACTTGTTGCGTAGCATGGTTTGCCAAACACCATCCTCAGTAAGTAGTTTGAACAACCATTTACTAAGTAGGGCCTCATTCTTGACCTGTAGGTCATGAATTCCAAGGCCACCTTGGTCTTTTGGTCTACAAACCACACTCCATTTGGCCATTTTGTATTTTTTCTTTTCCCCGTCTCCTTGCCAAAAGAATCTGGATCTAAAATAGTCTAATCTTTGCAAGACCCCTTTCGGTAGTTGGAAGAAAGAAAGCATATAGTAGTTGGTAGTTGGATTCTTTTAACATTGTTGCTGACATGTTAGCTATTCTGATTGAGCGTGCTAAGCAGGATGGCCAGATTGCAGGAGTAATGCCACACCTTGTGGATGGTGGCCTCTCTATTCTGCAATATGCAGATGACACAATTCTTTTTATGGAACATGACCTGGACAAGGCTCGAAACATGAAACTATTGCTTTCAGCGTTTGAGCAAATGTCGGGTCTTAAAATTAACTTTCATAAAAGCGAATTGTTCTGCTTTGGAGCAGCCATTGAGTCGGCGGGTGATTATGCTAACCTGTTTGGTTGCACGCATGGCCAATTCCCGATGAGGTATTTGGGAATACCGATTCACTATCGGCGTCTCACTATTGCGGAGTGGAAGCATGTAGAGGAGCGTCTAGAGAAACGGTTGAGCAGTTGGAAAGGAAAGATGCTCTCAGTTGGGGGACGGTTGGTTTTGATTAACTCTGTCAACCAAATCTTCTAGAACATTCTTCTTCTTCTTCTTCTTGTCCCCATACATGTTGTCTAATGATTAATATAGAACGTAAGATATATGTGCTCCTCTTTAACCAGTTTCCTGACGTAGTTGCTGTCATTACTTTGTGTAGTCAGCTTAAGTCCACGCAAAATGATTTGCATGCATGCATCAACAAGTTGATATTTATTCTTCCTGCCTTCTCATACCCCTAATCCTCTACTAAATCATCCAACATTGACTTAGAAGTTTCCCTAGCATCACAGAAAATCATAAGAGACTTTATTTCCATTCAGATAAGACCCATTCGCTTCATTACCAAAAAAAAATCGGAGTGCACTAACTCTACGGCGTAGTACTCACTGCCTCCATCTGTTAAACTAGCAAATACAAAGCTTTAACACAGTCGACTGAAACCCTATGATTACAATTAAACACTAGGCAAACGAGCTCAAATTAAACTTGAATTTTAGTTAAAAAAATGTCAAAGCGTTGTCTAATTGCTCACAATTGAGTACCAAAACTATCAAATGTAGTGATTTTGTTGCCGAGGGGTTCTTATTGTATTGTGGGAGGGGGCCGCCCTCCGCTCGTCGTATGCCCTATCACGAGCTGAGTGCGGACGACGACAATGCACTGTCGAGGGACGTCGTAATCCTCGAGGACGACAGAAGAGGCGTTTGGGTGGCATGGGGCTCGAATGAATTTGGGATGTCAGCGGGGATCGTATCACAAAGGTACGGTCGTTCAGCTGCCATGGATGCATGAATGGATTATTTTTTATAAGAAAATAAAGGGGGCTTTTTCAAAATGTGCATTGGACGCAGGAGGGGAAGGCGCACGTGGCAGCACCGCTGCGCTCCAGAGTACACAGGACCGTACATGTTATGTATTTTCGGAGACGGTTGTGATACGCGCCATCAAGTTGGAGGATCGGAATGTGTAATTTTCTCCCTGTAGAAGGTGCAGTTAACTCTAAATAACAGCAAAACAATATAACTCACGATTTCAAAGTCAGCTGACATCGCAGTACACTTCTCTTTCCCAAAAGAAAAATGAAACTGCACATCTTCCTGTGGTGCTCTCCGGTGGCCTGCGCTCCGTGCTGGTAGACTAGAGGCATCTCCGGAATCGGCGCGACGTGCGAAAAGCTGCTCATGCATTCAGGTGACGCGAACCATGGAGGTGCAGTGCGAGCTGCTCTCCCGCCTGAACGGGTACAGGATGACACTGCACGATGCCTCGGCGTCCGCGCTCACCCTGAACAGCCGGAGCGCCGCGGCCTTCCCCGCCATCGCCGTCTTGGCCTCGAAGGGCAGCGCGCCTGCGACAACGTCCACCACGTAGTGCCTGCTCAGGGTGACCCTCGCCGCGTCCACCCGCACCCGCGCCCCGACCGTCCTCGCCGACCGCGCCGGGATCTTCCCCGCGGGCGCGACAGACCGCCCCACCGCCGCGCCGTGGTACGTCACCGCGGTGACCACCGCGCCGTACCGGAACGGCGCGTGGCTCGGGTTGTGCACGGTGACGGCGACGGCCAGGGAGAAGTTGAGCGCCGGCGGGAGGATGGTGAAGGCGGCGAGCTGCGTGTCCACCGCCGTTGCCACCACGCGCGGCGGGTGCGGGCGGAGCAGCAGGAAGTAGAGCGAGGTGGCGAGGGCGGCGCCGAGCAGGAGGGACGCCGCGAGCAACGCGCAGCAGCATATCACGGCGGCCTTCTTCTTGATCCTTGCCATGTTTGGCTGCAGCAGTTGTCTGGAAGAAGCACGAGGGACGGCGGAACTTTTCGGTTGTGGCGTTTCTTGATCATTTTTAAAGTGGGTGGCGTTTCTTCAATCGTTGTTATTAGTGCTGGCCTGTTAGTGCGAGAATTGAAGCTTAGTGGGGGTGTTATTACATCAAGCTCATGTGCCCGTAGTTCACAACAATGAACACTGTTGCATTCTTTTTTGCTGGAAAAAAAATCTTCCTATCTAGGAGTATTCATCAAACATCATGGCTGATGATTTGATGTCTCGAATTTGCGCTAGTATTTGAGAACGATTCGCTGTTTGTAAGTGCAATGTGGATTTTGTCAAGAACATCATCTCTTATTTTTCTCTGCATTCTCAGGCTGCACAAATTCGGAAACATTGTCACACGCGGCGAGATACTAATTGTATGAGTGCGCTTAATTACGTATAGCATATACTGTATTAATTATTTATACAAAACCCTCTAATCTAAGAGAAAAGCTTGTAAACTCACCGAAAAAAGGTACTCACTCCCACACTTCTTGATAGACACGCCGTGTGGGCTCCTCGCACGCACAGGTAAAAATAGTTAACCGACATTAACCGTGGACGTGCAGTCGGAGATGGTCTCCTGCTTGAGAGGGTAGGTGGTGATGCTGCAAGTCACCGTCGAGCTGGCCCTCATTTTGAGCGTCCCCAGCACCACGGCCTTCCCGGCCACCGTCGTCCTCGTCTGGAACGGCAGCATGAAATCCGGCAGGTCGAACAGCTTGGTAGCCAGTTCCTGGATGAATTGGGGCGTGAACATCACCTTGTCCGCCTGCAACACCACCGTCCCGCCGACGGTCTGCGTCGTTCGCGCGCCGACCTCCCCCGCGAGCACCACCGACTGCCCCACAGGCGAGCCGTAGTACGTCAGCTCCGTCACCACGTCGCCGTAACGGAACGCCGCGTAGTTGGGGTTCTTCACGGTCACGTCCACGCCCAAGCTCATGTTGACCTTGGGCGGGGCGGAGGCCACGTCGAATTGAGTAAACGTCGTGCTCACCACCGTCGCCACCACGTGCGGCGGGCGCGGCCGGAACACGGTGAAGTAGAGCGCGACGAAGACGATGGCGAGGACGAGGATGAGGGCGAGCAGCACGCTGCAGCAGATCACCACGGGCTTCCTCTTCATCCTATCGAATCGGCTGGTGCGTGCTCCTTGAAGCCTTTGATGAATATCTTTGGTTTGGATGTCAATGGGACGTAGTACCAGCAAATGAGACGGCCATATGTAGGACGGGAAGTTTCATTGGGATTACAGATGGTTTTTGTTTCTGGCTGTTCGGCTTGGTGTGCCCATGCATTGTTATCCGTGTTGTTTTGTTTGGTTTCTTTGCAGATTTGGGAGCGTCTGGAAAATCTCCCAGCCTCTGGTATGGGGAGAACGGTAAAATGCAGGATGTACGTATAGAAGTACGTCTCGCATGTTATACCTCAAACTAAACGGCTGGTTTGGTTTGCTTAGCGTACAAGTTACATATATTCATGTGTGATTTCTGGGAAACTACGAACCAAGAGAGCAACCCTTGCGCAACTGTCATCATGTACATAACTTTTCCTGTAACTGCATCATGTTAGATAATATTACCTGAGGGTAGTGAACATATGTTTCGTCATAAGTTTGAATCCGGCAAGTTTAGCAATTTTGCCCGACAAACACTCCTCAAATCTTGGGGTTTACCTGGGGAACCCTAGCCGCTGTCCTCTCGGCTCTCCTCCCGCGGGAGAATATCTGGTGCACCGGTGCTTGTGGTGCTACCGGTGCACCGAACTCAAGTCGCACATTTTAAATGTTTGAAAATTTTTGAAAAAAATGTGGCACATCGACACAACATAATGTAGTTTTTCACAAAATTTCAAGTCAAAATTCGAAACACAGCTCCTAAAACAAAAATAACAAATTCAACACTGAATAGTACATGACATAAGTTAGGCTTTAGATTTGGCCCATTATCACACTGATGTCAATTTTGTCATTTTTGTATCTCAAAAAATATTTCAAATTTTGATACAAAATTTTATGACAACATACATTGATGTTATGTCAATGTGCTCGAATTTTTTCAGATTTTTTAAAATGTTGTACGGCATGCGGTGCACCGGTAGCATCACAAATGTTGGTGCACCGGATATGTTCCCCTCCTCCCGCCTCCACCTCTCCTCACCTCTTCTCGCCGCCGTCCGCAGCGTCGCCGGGCAAAGCTTGGCCGGCTAGGCGGCAGCGGGGCGTCTCTTCCCCTTGTCCTTCGCGGCTGGCGCGGGACAGCCAGATCGGGCGGGGTGCCGGACTAGCATGGGGTCGGGCGGCGCGAAGGGCGGGTTTCTTGGCGACGTCGTGCGCAACATGATGATGGCGGCAGCCTGCTCGCGGTGTGGTGACGACAGCATGGTGGGCAAGATCGGTGGTCGCGGGCGCTGCCGGGCTCAGATCGGATCCAATCTGGGTCTTGGACTTGAACGCTGTCAATCGCCGCGGGATGGTGGTCGTTGTCGCTAACCACGCCGGATCGCTGGATTTGGTGCCTGGAGATCTATGATGGATTTTTCTCTATCCTCCTTCATGGTGGGTTGAGCCCCATGGCTCTGGTCCGTTGCAGGATCCGGAGCCGACGGAGGTTTGGTGGTATAGGATGGGGACCGGAGGAAACTTTGATCGGCTTGTTTAGTCCGGCATCCGCGACGTCTCTCGACGTTGTTACAGTCCGTGGAGGCGATGTCGAGGTCTCTCCTATCCACCTCCGAACCCCTTTCGGACGAAAGTCCAAAATTCAGTCTGGATTGGGCGACGGCGGCGTCCTTCGCGTCGTACCCTCCATGAAGGCGCCATCTTGGGAGGTTCTGCTGTTCAGCAGAGAGATGATGTGGGTGATGAACTTCGCGTAGTTTCAGCAGCGGCGACGGTGTGGAGGTTGCCAGGAGGTGTGGTGTTGTTTCTACTGCGTCGATGGCGACAAGTATTGGCGGCATGGTGCGGCTGGATGAACGAGCGCAGGGCAGTGACGTTGTCTGGCGTCATGGTGGCGTCGACAGCTGACCTGGCAAGATCTTTGCGTCAGTACCTGCTCTAAAGATGGTTAGGTGGATAACGGCTGCGGTAGCCTCGGTGAGTGCGCCAGACCGGTGTGTGACCCATTCCCGGTATGTGGCTGGGATGGAGCAACCGGCATTAGATGTTAGGTTTTGATGCGATGTCTGTTTGTTATTAGGTTTGGGCATTCGGTACCCTTGCATCAATGGGATAGAAGTAGCGACAGGTGTCGTCAAGATAATTATTTTAGACTTACTAATGTAATGATTTGTAAGGTTTCTAAGAATAATTAATAAAATTATGATATGCATTGCTTAGATACAGAGGCGGGGTAATCCTTCTTTTCTTTTCTGAAAAAGCCACTCCTCAAATCTATTGACGACGACGTCCTGTCACCGTCACCATGCTCGTTTGCTTCTCCATGCTCGTTTCATTTCGTCGCAACTAACTCCTACATCATTTGGACTTTTCGGTGATGGAGGTGGACGTACGGGCAGACCAAGTCCAGCAGGATCTTCAGGTTTGCATGTAGACAGGACAAATCATTAAGCATTGTTTTGCGTCGCTCACTAAGCTATAACGTTGTCTGTTTCGACGGTTACATTCCTTGGTAGCCTTATATAAAAATTCGAACCCAGGTGGTGTGCCTACCAACTTAGGCCGTGTAGTTTTCACTCTAGAAGGGCATTATCTAGACAGGGGACAAACGAGAACACGTAACAGTATGCGCCCGCCCTGCCTCACCAATGTTTGCTCAGACCGACAACCACCCACCTTCTCAACAATGATCTGTTGTAGGTAGTCGTGTAGCGGCTGTTGCAGTCCCTGTCCCCTGTCCAGATAATGCCCTTCTAGAGTGAAAACTACAGGGGCCAACTGTTTGTTCGTAGCATGTTTTAAGGAGCGAAAATGTCCCTTTTCATCGAGGGGTAAGGAGCGAATTTTTTTCGCTCCTTAGGGCATCTTCAATAGCAACCCTCAAACCGATCGTATATATTTGGAGCACGTAAGCCATCTAATGTGGTTCTGTATCAGTCCGCGACGCGATCCGAACCATGATTGTCTCGCAAATCAAAAACAACCCAGGGGAAGGGGGGGGGGGGGGGGGGGGGGGTTGCGCGATTCCGGACACGTTAAACGTTGCACTTTGAGCCTCCGGCCCACCCAAAAGGAAGGCGGAGCCGGCACTGTTTCCGCGCCAAAATCTCCCACTCTCTTCTTGCATCCTCCGCCGCTCTCCACCCAATCCCGTCCTTTTCTCCCTCTTCTTCCTTCCAACGCCGACGCACGAAACCGGGGAAGAACCTATCGGAGATGGAGGTGGCGGCCGTGCCGGAGGATCCGAACATCACGCTCACCCGGAAGATCAGCTCGGTTACGCGGCAAACTCGCTGCCTGAAGGCAAATTCCGTAAAGGAGGAGAACCTCAGGTTCTTTTGGGGTTATAGTCGATGGTTCTCTTTCTTAGTTACATCTCTACTGCAAAAATGGACATGAAAGTTTCTTCTCGCCTATCTCCCCGTGGATGGAATGTGAAAGCATGTCAATTCTCTAATTCATAATATTCAAAAATATTATGGTACGGATGGAATCCAATTTCAAATTAGATTAGAAAGATAGAAAGGCCATGAGGATGGGTAAATCAAAATCATTTTTTAATAAGTTCTCCTTTTTTGGAATTTTATTCTTACCCTTTCATTTTTTACAGAATATTTTTCAAACTAAAAAAATACAATAGCCAATATCCCTTGTAATACATATACTTAATTATATCATAAGAATCTTAAGATATTTTTTGGATGGACGATGGCGGGTGTGGTGGTAGCGGCGATCGTGGTGCTCTTGTCGGACATGGCAGACGTCGCGGCGGAGGGCGCGGTGCCCAAAGGGCGCGCTCACAGTACAGACGGCGCGCCGTGCCCGGAGCCTTACAAGCCTCCGTTCTTCTACTTCGCCAAGCAACTCGGAACCCCTTCCTGGAAGGTGCCTTACATCGTCGACGTAAACATGGTGCCGCTCTTCTTCGAGTATTCTTCGCCGCAGCTCGTCTAGGCGCGGACGACGTACGAAGAGCAGATGGGCGCTCGCACGCTATTCGCTGCAATGCCTAGAGCGGGAGGATCCGACGTACAAGGAGGACCCAGACAGGGAGATGCTCGACATCATCCACGACGGAGGCGAAGGAGGAGGATGTGGCTATGAGTACGGGTAGGTGGAAGACTCGGATCCCACCCAGTCTGGCAACTACCAGTAGCAACAATCCTATAGCCAGACGGGCACGCAATAGTTCTACACCCAGACCGGCGTGGGCACACAAGAAGAGCAAGATTGGGCCGCCGAACAACAACAACAGGAGGGGGGAGGAGAAGGAGGTGGAGGACGGCAAGGACGATGATCCGGATGATACAACTAGTGATCGAAAGAAGGTTAGAGGACAAAGCTTCAACATGCATGAGGACAAGCTATCGTGTGATGCATGGTTGGCCACTAGCCTTGATCCTACCCATGACATGAAGCAAAAGGGCACAACATTTTGGAACAACATGCACATTTGGTTCCACAAACAAAAGCATTTCGCCCCTACTCCCACACGGTCATCTGTAGCCGTGAATCAAAGTCCCACAACCATCGATGGTACACCATTCAAGAGGCCGTGTCTAAGTATTGTGGGCACTTGAAGCATCTCATCACACGTTGGCATAGTGGTGCACAAATCACTAAGCAAGTAAGTTGATCACTATCCATACATGCTTAGTTTTGTTGCTCACTAGCCGGGCATGCTTAGTTTTGTTGCTCACTCGTTGGATATGCATTTTTGACATTGTTTCACTGTGTAGCCTTCTCGTACTTGTTTGGTGTACAAGAAGTTGGAGGAAAAAAACTTCACCATCATGCATTGTTGGTTGGAGATGAATGGGCAACCGAAGTGGAGCATTTTCATAGCCAAGATTGCCACCCAAGCCATCGAGGAAGAAAAGGGCGACCCTACTGACCCAACCCAAGAACCGCCGAAGAAGGTGAGAAATTTTTTATGGGGGAAGAAGTGGGAGGAGGAGAGGGAGAAGCGAAGGTGCGGTTGCCAAACCGACAGAGAGGTTTGAGTACATCTTGTCGAAGAAGGAGGATGCATGCGTGAAGCGCTGGGACCTCAAGGAGGAGAAAAAGGCAGAGAGGTTCGCATTGTTGATGGAGGCGACGGACAAGAAGCTCAAGCTCAAAGAGATGAGGACCCTGATTGAAGAGAGGAAGGCCGCACTAGAGGAAAAGAAGTTGAAGATCACCACCAATGCGAAGGACGCCAAGATGTTGACCTTGAATCTGGACTCTTTGGATGTCGCGCAAGAATGATCGTGCAATTCGTCCGCTATCAGATGTTGCAGTGGCTGAAAAATCAGTTGATAGCGGCGGGCAATGAGGACAAGGCGGAGGAGGCCTACGCGGCGGTGACGACACCTTGATCAGGGAGCAGGTCGCTGGGTGCCGGTCCAGCAGGGCGGAAAATTGGACGGACCACCGACTGATATTCTTTTGGATTCGGCGTGTAAAAGCTGAACATACTTATCTCTTTTTGGTTGTGATCAGGCATGTGATCCGGTACTGGTGTGATTCGGCGCGTTGTATGGATCGAACTAAATTTGAATTTCAAGTTGCCCTTTACTGATGAACATATACATGATAGTATTGGATGAAGGAAATATGCCCTAGAGGCAATAATAAAGTTATTATTTATTTCCTTATATCATGATAAATGTTTATTATTCATGCTAGAATTGTATTAACCGAAAACTTAGTACATGTGTGAATACATAGACAAACAGAGTGTCACTAGTATGCCTCTACTTGACTAGCTCGTTGAATCAAAGATGGTTAAGTTTCCTAGCCATAGACATGACTTGTCATTTGATTAACGGGATCACATCATTAGAGAATGATGTGATTGACTTGACCCATCCGTTAGCTTAGCACGATGATCGTTTAGTTTGTTGCTATTGCTTTCTTCATGACTTATACATGTTCCTATGACTATGAGATTATGCAACTCCCGAATACCGGACGAACACTTTGTGTGCTACCAAACGTCACAAGTAACTGGGTGATTATAAAGGTGCTCTACAGGTGTCTCCGATGGTACTTGTTGAGTTGGTAAAGATCAAGATTAGGATTTGTCACTCCGATTGTCGGAGAGGTATCTCTGGGCCCTCTCGGTAATGCACATCACTATAAGCCTTGCAAGCAATGTGACTAATGAGTTAGTTGCTGGTGATGCATTACGGAACGAGTAAAGAGACTTGACGGTAACGAGATTGAACTATTGAAAGGATCGAGAAGAGGTGTCTAGAGGGGGGGGGTGATTAGACACTAAGTGCCAAAAGTTGCAGTTTTTAATTTCTTTAAGTTGAAGTGGAGCTTAGGCACTAGTTTAACAAACACAATACATATCGAGCAAGCATGCAAAGAGTATATGAGCAGCGGAAAGTAAAGCATGCAACTTGCAAGTATGTAAAGGGAAGGGTTTGGAGAATTCAAACGCAATTTGAGACATGGATGTTTTTGTCGTGGTTCCGATAGGTGGTGCTATCGTACATCCACGTTGATGGAGACTTCAACCCACGGAGGGTAACGGTTGCGTGAGTCCACGGAGGGCTCCACCCACGAAGGGTTCATGAAGAAGCAACCTTGTCTATCCTATCATGGCCATCGCCCATGAAGGACTTGCCTCACTAGCGGTAGATCTTCACGAAGTAGGCGATCTCCTTGCCCTTACAAACTCCTTGGTTCAACTCCACAATCTTTGTCGGAGGCTCCCAAGTGACACCATTTTAAGGGGTTCCACATCCTCTAGTCCATGCCACTTCATTGTTGAACTCATCTAAAACATACTAGGTAAAAGTGTTAGTCCAACAAGAGATATGTTGTCATTAATCATCAAAATCACCCAGGGAGCACTTGTGCTTTAAATCTCCCCCTTTTTGGTAATTGATGGCAACATACATCAAAGCTTTAGATAAAGATATAGAGAATAAAAAGTAAAGCTTTGGAAAGACATGTAACAAGCATAGGCTCCCCCTACATGTATGCAATCATGTGAATATGGTATATATAAGCATGTGAGAGCATAACCATGACAGAGTAGCAATGTGTTACATGTATCTTGGCTATATGCATCAGAGCAAGTGATGGAAACATGAGAAATGTACCTTCATGCCCATGAGTCCTTCTTGCAAACAGTATGTACATCAGCAAGAATTTCTCATACACATGACCATGATGCATATACTTACCTTGTGGTCTTGAGTTGGCTAGGATGTGATGAACCTGCGTAAACAAGGTTAGATAACACAGATGCACCTACTAGCTAGAGCAAACAAAAGAAACCACAAGAGTACCAAGACTGGGATGACATGTAGAGTGAGTATAGAGTACCACGATAGGTATTGACATGTCCCCAAAGAGAAGGATATGCAATGAATTTAAGAATTTTCTTTCCCTTGGATGTCTTGCTCCCCCTGAATCTAGCATGGGATACTGGGAGAAGATAGGGAACAGAAAAACAGAGCTCAAAGAAACAAATGAAATAAGCACATATGAACATGTCTTTCCCCCAAGAAGACATGTGGCATCTCTCCTCTTGAACATCAAGCATCTGGGATCCTTGAAGATTACTCTTTCCTGGAGTATTCCCTCCCCTAGAGATCTCTCCCCCTAGAGATATGATTAAGCTTTGATGCGATCTCTCTTTAAGCTTTGATGTGATCTCTCTCTCCCCCCCTTTGACATCAATTTCCAAGAAGGGTCTTCTGGAATTTGTTGCGAATGGGTTTGGTCCTTGAATCACAGTACAAAGCATTAAGGTAAATGTGATGCTTGCAGAGGACAAGATTCATTGAGTGGAGTTGGATCAAGAATAAAGCAGGAATAAATGGCAAAATGTTTTTCCTGTAGTGAAATCAGTGTCACCGAGTTGTATGCTTCGGTTGCTCCGAAAATCTTCGGTTAGACCGGAAACATGAAACCGGTGGAACCGAGTTCATCACAAAAAAACACTTGTCACCTCAGCTCACTAGACAAATAAGATCTCACAAAGATTTGCAATGAATTGGATGCAGAAAAATGCAGAACAAATAACAAAGAAAAGAAACTAAAAGGTCTAGATGAAGTTTGAAAGGGGAAACAAATATGCATGAGACAAGTGCAAGAACACATAAAAGAACACAAGAGAACTTCATCTAGAGTTGGGTGGTGACAAAGTCACCTATGTTAGAGTACATTGACTTAGGAGTCAAGTGAGATCACTTGATCATAGGTCGTACTCATCGTTTAAGCTCAAAATGGGGTTACCATTTTTCGTTTAAGTATATTGATGTATTCACATCTTGTCGAGTTGCTTTGACTCATGACTTGGAGTAAAGCTACTCTAAGATGGAATATCATACCTTGGATGGCGGTGTTGATCTTGATCATGTAGTTGAACTTGTGTGGGTTGCTCAAGGTTGATGTAGCCCATCAAGAGTTGGGAGCACCCTTTGGATTTTGAGTTCATCTACCTACATGGGTTAGTTTTCTCAAGGAAGAGCACTTGTGTATCCAACATGACAATCATGAAACTCAACATAGAATTTGTCAAAGGATATGTTTGAAAGGTTTCGTGCTTCCTTGTCATCAATCACCATTGTATAGAGACTTGATGATGTAGAGATTGCTCAAGATGTGAGTGAATTGCAATCTCATAGAATTAGATTCATTCAAGTACCTACAAGGGTTAGATAACATGCAAGATGCAAATTCTCAAGACATAAGATAATCATCATAAGAGAAATATCAAGAGATTAGTTGCAAGCTCAAGTCTTGCATGTATCCAATGGAGTTCCTACTCCAAGTTTGAAGCATCAATGATGTTCAATTCACCTCTTAACCTGCAAAACACTTTCTCATCAAGTGGTTTGGTGAATATATCCGCTAATTGCTTGTCGGTGCGAACATGCTTAAGGTTTATGTCACCCTTAGCAACATGATCTCGAATAAAATGATGACAAACTTCGATATGCTTAGTTCGAGAGTGTTGCACGGGATTATGAGCAATCTTGATAGCACTTTCATTGTCACAAAGCAATGGAACATGTTTCACATATATCTGATACGTCTCCAACGTATCTATAATTTTTGATTGCTCCATGCTATATTATCTACTGTTTTGGGCAATATTGGGCTTTATTATCCACTTTTATATTACTTTTGGGACTAACCTATTAATCGGAGGCCCAGCCTAGATTTGTTGTTTTATGCCTATTTCAGTGTTTTGAAGAAAAGGAATATCAGACGGAGTCGAAACGGAACGAAATCAACTAGAGAAGTTATTTTTGGAAGGAAACACACCTGATGGACTTGGACCCCACGTCAAGGAAGGAACGAGGTGCTCACGAGGGTGGGGGGAGCCCCCCCTAGGGCGCGCCCCCTATCTCGTGGGGCCCTCGTGGCTCCCCTGACGTGCTTCTTCCGCCTATATAACTCCATATACCCTAAAACTTCCAGAACGCAACATAGATCGAGAGTTCCACCGCCAGAAGCCTCCGTAGCCACCAAAAGTCAATCGGGACCCTGTTCCGGCACCCTGCCGGAGGGGGGATCCCTCACCGGTGGCCATCTTCATCATCCTGGTGCTCTCCATGACGAGGAGGGAGTAGTTTTCCCTCGGGGCTGAGGGTATGTACCACTAGCTATGTGTTTGATCTCTCTCTCTCTCGTGTTCTTGATTTGGCACGATCTTGATGTATCGCGAGCTTTGCTATTATATTTGGATCCTATGATGTTTTCTCCCCCTCTTCTCTCTTGTAATGAATCGAGTTTCCCCTTTGAAGTAATCTTATCGGATTGAGTCTTTAAAGACTTGAGAACACTTGATGTATGTCTTGCCGTGGATATATGTGGTGACAATGGAATACCACGTGCCACTTGATGTATGTTAAGGTGATCAACTTGCGGGTTTCGTGACATTGGGAACCTATGCATAGGGGTTGACACACGTTTTCGTCGTGATTCTCTGGTAGAAACTTTGGGGCACTTTTTGAGGTCCTTTGTGTTGGTTGAATAGATGAATCTGAGATTGTGTGATGCATATCGTATAATCATACCCACGGATACTTGAGGTGACATTGGAGTATCTAGGTGACATTAGGGTTTTGATTGATTTGTGTCTTAAGGTGTTATTCTAGTACGAACTCTAGGGCTGTTTGTGACACTTATAGGAATAGCCCACCGGATTGATTGGAAAGAATAACTTTGAGGTGGTTTCGTACCCTATCATAATCTCTTCGTTCGTTCTCCGCTATTAGTGACTTTGGAGTGACTCTTTGTTGCATGTTGAGGGATAGTTATGTGATCCAATTATTTTAGTATTGTTGAGGGAACTTACACTAGCGAAAGTATGAACCCTAGGCCTTTTTTCCTAGCATTGCAATACCGTTTACGCTCACTTTTATCATTAGTTACCTTGCTGTTTTTATAATTTCAGATTACAAATACCCATATCTACTATCCATATACCACTTGTTTCACCATCTCTTCGCCGAACTAGTGCACCTATACAATTTACCGTTGTATTGGGTGTGTTGGGGACACAAGAGACTCTTTGTTATTTTGTTGCAGGGTTGCTTGAGAGAGACCATCTTCATCCTACGCCTCCTATGGATTGATAAACCTTAGGTCATCCACTTGAGGGAAATTTGCTACTGTCCTACAAATCTCCGCACTTGGAGGCCCAACAACGTCTAGAAGAAGAAGGTTGTGTAGTAGACATCAAGCTCTTTTCTGGCGCCGTTGCCGGGGAGGTTAGCACTTGAAGGTATATCTTTAGATCTTGCAATCTAGTCTTTTAGTTTCTTGTTTTATCACTAGTTTAGTTTATAAAAGAAAACTATAAAAAAATGGAACTAAGTTTGTCTCATACGCTTCATCTTTTCAATATCTTTCGTGAGTATGATGGAAAGGATAATTGTGCTCAAGTGCTAGAAGAAGAGATCTATAAAATGTTTGGCACTAAATATTTGAATGATGAGCATGATTGCAATGTTGTTAGTATGAATTCCTTGAATATCCATGATGCTAATGATATGCAAAGCCACAAGCTTGGGGAAGCTATGTTTGATGAAGATGATATTTTTTGTCCCTCAAGTTTTGATGAGCAAATTTATTATGATGAAAGCATGCCTCCTATTTATGATGATTATATTGATGAAAATGGATTTGGAGAGGTCATGACTTTATTTTGTGATGAATCCACTATTTCGGAAGAGGTTCCAATTGATTATGAGAACAAAGTTGCTATCTATGATGATTATTGTGATGACTTGTATTCTATAAAGAATAATTATATCCATGAAACTTGTCATCATGATTTTAGTTTTCAATTGGATTATGCTTCACATGATAATTATTTTGTTGAGTTTGCTCCCACTATTATTCATGAGAAGAATTTTGCTTATGTGGAGAGTAGTAAATTTTCTATGCTTGTAGATCATGAAAAGAATGCTTTAGGTGCTGGTTATATTCTTGAATTCATTCATGATGCTACTGAAAATTATTATGAGGGAGGAATATATGCTTGTAGGAATTGCAATAATATCAAGTTTCCTCTCTATGTGCTTACAAATTTAAAGTTATGCTTGCTTTACCTTCCTATGCAAGTTGATTCTTGTTCCCATAAGTTGTTTGCTCACAAAATCCCTATGCATAGGAAGCATGTTAGACTTAAATGTGCTAGTCATATTCTTCATGATGCTCTCTTTATGTTACAATTCTTATCCTTTATGTGAGCATCATTGAAATCATCATGCCTAGCTAGGGGCATTAAATGATAGCGCTTGTTGGGAGGCAACCCAATTTTATTTTTGTCCCTTGCTTTTTGTTCCTGTTTATTAATAAATAATTCATATATCCTCTGTTTAGATGTGGTTTTATACTTTTAATTAGTGTTTGTGCCAAGTAGAACCTTTGGGAAGACTTGGGTGAAGTCTTGTTGATCATGCTGTAAAAAAACAGAAACTTTAGCGCTCACGAGAATTGCTACCATTTTTATTTGGAGAGTGCTATTTAGTTAATTCTTTTTGAAGATGATTAATAGATAAATTACTCAGATCCAGAAATTTATTTGAGAATTTTATGAGTTCCAGAAGTATACGTTTGATCCATATTACTACAGACTGTTTTGTTTTTGACAGATTCTGTTTTTCATGTGTTGTTTACTTATTTTGATGAATCTATGGCTAGTAAAATAGTTTATAAACCATAGAGAAGTTGGAATACAGTAAGTTTAACACCAATATAAGTAAAGAATGAGTTCATTACAGTATCTTGAAGTGGTGATTTATTTTCTTTCGCTAACGGAGCTTACAAGTTTTCTACTTGAAGTTTTGTGTTGTGAAGTTTTCAAGTTTTGGGTAAAGATTCGATGGACTATGGAATAAGGAGTGGCAAGAGCCTAAGCTTGGGGATTCCCAAGGCATCCCAAGGTAATATTCAAGGATAACCAAGAGCCTAAGATTGGGGATGCCCCGGAAGGCATCCCCTCTTTCGTCCACTTCCATCGGTAACTTTACTTGGAGCTATATTTTTATTCGCCACATGATATGTGTTTTGCTTGGAGCGTCAATTTATTTTGTTAGAATTTTCTTTCTGTTATTTAGAATAATGTTTTGCATATTTTATTTCAATAAAAGTGGCATTGATAGCCTTTACTATGCCTATGTTACAAGTATACATGTTGCTGTTTGAAAACAGAAAGTTTACCGCTGTTGCAATAATTCCCTAGAAAAGTCAGAATGTGATAAAATGTTGAAACCTTTTGCATATTAAGCTCTGATAAATTTAATACAGTGTGAATTTTCTTTTATAATTTTTGGAGCTAGGTAAGTATGGATGTTGCTGCATTCTTTACAGACTGTCCTGTTTAGGCAGATTGCTGTTATGTTTGCATATATTTACTTCTTTAATGATTCTATTTGAGGATAGGACTATTAAATATGCAGAGACATTTAGTATGCAATATTGAATAATAATTTTAGTGATTTTCTACAGTAGAGTATGATAAGGTTTTGGCAATGGTTTATACTAACTTATCTCACGAGTCCTTGTTGAGTTTTGTGTGGATGAAGCTTTTGAGATTTAGGGAGACCGTGATATGAGAGGAATTAAGGAGACACAAAAGCTCAAGATTGGGGATTCCCAAGGCACCCCAAGATAATATTTCAAGAAGTCTCAAGCGTCTAATCTTGGGGATGCCCCGGTTGGCATCCCACCTTTCTTCTTCAACAATTGTCGATTAGTATCGGTTGATCCTAAGTTTTTGCTTCTTCACATGATGTTTACTATTCTTAGAATGTCATTTTATTTTGCTTTGCTTGCTGTTTGAATAGAATACCAAGATCTGAAATTATTAAATGTTAGAGAGTCTTCACATAGCTAAATAATTATTTAACTACTCATTGATCTTCACTTATATCTTTCGGAGTAGTTTGTTGTTGCTCTAGTGCTTCACTTATATATTTTAGAGCATGGTGCTAGTTTTATTTTGAAGAAATAGATGAACTCTCATGCTTCACTTGGATTATTTTGAGAGTCTTAAATAGCATGGTAATTTGCTTAAAATGCTAATATGCTAGGTATTCAAGAATAATAAAATTCTCTTATGAGTGTGTTGAATACTATGAGAAGTTTGATACTTGATAATTGTTTTGAGATATGAGGATGGTAATATTAGAGTCATGCTAGTTGAGTAGTTGTGAATTTGAGAAATACTTGTGTTGAAGTTTGTGATTCCCGTAGCATGCACGTATGGTGAACCGTTATGTGATGAAGTCGGAGCATGATTTATTTATTGATTGCCTTCCTTATGAGTGGCGGTCGGGGACGAGCGATGGTCTTTTCCTATCAATCTATCCCCCTAGGAGCATGTGCGTAATACTTTGTTTCGATAACTAATAGATTTTTGCAATAAGTATATGAGTTCTTTATGACTAATGTTGAGTCCATGGATTATACGCACTCTCACCCTTCCACCATTGCTAGCCTCTCCAATACCGCGCACCTTTCGCCGGTATCATACACCTACCATATCCTTCCTCAAAACAGCCACCATACCTACCTATTATGGCATTTCCATAGCCATTCCGAGATATATTGCCATGCAACTTTCCACCGTTCCGTTATTATGACACGCTTCATCATTGTCATATTGCTTAGCATGATCATGTAGTTGACATAGTATTTGTGGCAAAGCCACCGTTCATAATTCTTTCATACATGTCACTCTTGATTCATTGCATATCCCGGTACACCGCCGGAGGCATTCATATAGAGTCATCTTTGTTCTAGTATCGAGTTGTATCATCGAGTTGTAAATAAATAGAAGTGTGATGATCATCATTCAATAGAGCATTGTCCCAAAAAAAGAAAAAAAAAGAAAGGCCAAAAAAGAAAGGCCAAATAAAAAAAGGCCAAAAAGGCCAAATAATAAAATAAAATAAAAGGGACAATGCTACTATCCTTTTACCACACTTGTGCTTCAAAGTAGCACCATGATCTTCATGATATAGAGTCTCCTATGTTGTCACTTTCATATACTAGTGGGAATCTTTCATTATAGAACTTGGCTTGTATATTCCAATGATGGGCTTCCTCGAAATGCCCTAGGTCTTTGTGAGCAAGTGAGTTGGATGCACACCCACTAGTTTCTTTTGTCGATCTTTCATATTGAGGGAGTCCTGGATTAGGGGGTGTTCGGGTAGCCGGACTATACCTTCAGCCGGACTCCTGGACTATGAAGATACAAGATTGAAGACTTCGTCCCATGTCCGGATGGGACTTTCCTTGGCGTGGAAGGCAAGCTTGGCGATGCGGATATTCAAGATCTCCTACCATTGTAACTGACTCTGTGTAACCCTAACCCTATCCGGTGTCTATATAAACCGGAGGGTTGTAGTCCGTAGGCAATCAACTCCATACACAACAATCATACCATAGGCTAGCTTCTAGGGTTTAGCCTCCTTGATCTCGTGGTAGATCTACTCTTGTACTACCAATATTATCAATATTAATCAAGCAGGAGTAGGGTATTACCTCCATTGAGAGGGCCCGAACCTGGGTAAAAAACATCGTGTCCCTTGTCTCCTGTTACCATCCGGCCTTGACGCACAGTTCGGGACCCCCTACCCGAGATCCGCCGGTTTTGACACCGACATTGGTGCTTTCATTGAGGGTTCCTCTGTGTCGTCGCCCTTAGGCCCGATGGCTCCTTTTATCATCAACAACGATACGGTCCAGGGTGAGACTTTTCTCCCTAGACAGATCTTCGTCTTCGGCGGCTTCGCTCTGCGGGCCAATTCGCTTGGCCACCTGGAGCAGATCGAAAGCTACGCCCATGGCCATCAAGTCAGGTTTGGAAGCTTAAACTACACGGCTGACATCCGCGGAGACTTGACCTTCGACGGGTTCGAGCCACGGCCAAGCGCGCCGCACTATCTCGAGGGACATGATCTAGCTCTGCCTCCGGACAGTGTCCTGGAGGCTGCACACGCATCGGTTCCGACCCCTAACTCGGAGCCTATTGCGCCAATCGAGGATGAGCAGTTGGACGTCACCTCAGGGGCTGCGATCCCGAAAGCGATCGAGCCGAACGCTAGCCCCGCACTCTGCACGACCCGTGACTCCGAGGATCCGGACTCCTCCCCGGACTCCGAACCCCCCGCGCCCCTGCCAATCGAATCCGATTGGGCGCCGATAATGGAGTTCACCGCCGCAGACATCTTTCAGCATTCGCCTTTTGGCGACATCCTGAATTCTCTTAAGTCTCTCTCTTTATCAGGAGAGCCCTGGCCGGACTACGGTCAGCGAGGGTGGGATACGGACGATGAGGAAATTCAAAGCCCACCCACCACCCACTTTGTAGCCACTGTCGACGATCTAACCGACATGCTTGACTTCAGCTCCGAAGACATCGACGGCATGGACGATGATGTAGGAGACGAACAGGAACCAACACCTGTAGGGCGCTGGAAGGCCACCTCGTCATATGACATATATATGGTGGATATTCCAAAAGATGGAGATGGCGATGGAACAGTGGGGGATGACGCCCCCAAGAAACAGCCAAAGCGCCGACGTCAGCGGCGCCGCTCTAAATCCCGCCAAAGCAAAAACGGTGATTCCGGCACAGGAGATAATACTACCCCGGATAGCGCCGAAGAACACCCACCTCAGCAAGATTCGGCACAGGAAGATGGAGAAGCCAGCCCTCATGAGAGAGCGGCAGACCGAGAGGTCGAGGATGATAACTATACGCCTCCCTCCGAAGACGAGGCAAGCCTCGATGACGACGAATTCGTCATACCATCAGACCCCGCTGAACAAGAGCGTTTTAAACGCAGGCTTTTAGCCACGGCAAGCAGCCTCAAGAAAAAGCAGCAACAGCTTAGAGCTGCCCAAGATTTGCTAGCTGACAGATGGACTGAAGTCCTTGCGGCCGAAGAGTATGAACTCGAACGCCCCTCCAAGAGTTACCCGAAGCGCAGGCCGCTACCTCGATCAGAGGAGGAAGCACCTACATCACCAGCGCACGACATGGAAGACCGGCCACCTCGCGGCCGCGACAGAGAGGCCTCTCGGCCCTCCACCCAAGCCATTCCCCGACGCCGCTCAACTAAGGCACGGGAAAATGTGCCCGACCTGCGAGACATACTGGAGGATAAGGCAAGACAAACAAGATCGATCTACGGATCGCGCAGGCGCCCTACGGCATGTGACAATGATCTTCACGCCGGATACAACAAATCCGGCCCGGCCGAACACAACAGACATAGCTCTTCCGAGCTGCGTTGTGATATAGCCCAGTACAGAGGCGCCGCACACCCGCTATGCTTCACGAATGAAGTAATGGATCATAAAATTCCAGAGGGTTTCAAACCCGTAAACATCGATGAAGGAAATATGCCCTAGAGGCAATAATAAAGTTATTATTTATTTCCTTATATCATGATAAATGTTTATTATTCATGCTAGAATTGTATTAACCGGAAACATAATACATGTGTGAATACATAGACAAACAGAGTGTCACTAGTATGCCTCTACTTGACTAGCTCGTTAATCAAAGATGGTTATGTTTCCTAACCATGAACAAGGAGTTTTTATTTGATTAACGAGATCACATCATTAGGTGAATGATCTGATTGACATGAGCCATTCCATTAGCTTAGCACCCGATCGTTTAGTATGTTGCTATTGCTTTCTTCATGACTTATACATGTTCCTATGACTATGAGATTATGCAACTCCCGTTTGCCGGAGGAACACTTTGTGTGCTACCAAATGTCACAACGTAAATGGGTGATTATAAAGGTGCTCTACAGGTGTCTCCAAAGGTACATGTTGGGTTGGCGTATTTCGAGATTAGGATTTGTCACTCCGATTGTCGGAGAGGTATCTCTGGGCCCTCTCGGTAATGCACATCACATAAGCCTTGCAAGCATTGCAACTAATGAGTTAGTTGCGAGATGATGTATTACGAAACGAGTAAAGAGACTTGCCAGTAACGAGATTGAACTAGGTATTGAGATACCGACGATCGAATCTCGGGCAAGTAACATACCGATGACAAAGGGAACAACGTATGTTGTTATGCGGTCTGACCGATAAAGATCTTCGTAGAATATGTAGGAGCCAATATGAGCATCCAGGTTCCGCTATTGGTTATTGACCGGAGACGTGTCTCGGTCATGTCTACATTGTTCTCGAACCCGTAGGGTCCGCACGCTTAAGGTTTTGATGACAGTTATATTATGAGTTTATGAGTTCTTATGTACCGAAGTTAGTTTGGAGTCCCTGATGTGATCACGGACGTGACGAGGAGTCTCGAAATGGTCGAGACATAAAGATTGATATATTGGACAACTATATTCGGACACCGGAAGTGTTCCGGGTGATTTCGGAGAAAACCGGAGAGCCGGAGGGTTACCGGAACCCCCCCGGGAGAAGTAATGGGCCATATGGGCCTTAGTGGAGAGAGAGGGGCTGCCAGAGGTGGGCCGCGTGCCTCCTCCCCCCTGGTCCGAATTGGACTAGGAGAGGGGGGGCGGCGCCCCCCTTTCCCTCTCCCTCCCCACTTCTTTCCCCCTCCTAGTAGGAGTCCTACTCCTACTAGGAGGAGGACTCCTCCTGGCGCGCCTATAGGGGCCGGCCGGCCTCCTCCCCTTGCTCCTTTATATACGGGGGCAGGGGGGCACCCCTAGACACACAAGTTGATCTTCGTGATCGTTCCTTAGCCGTGTGCGGTGCCCCCCTCCACCATATTCCACCTCGGTCATATTGTAGCGGTGCTTAGGCGAAGCCCTGCGACGGTAGAACATCAAGATCGTCACCACGCCGTCGTGCTGACGGAACTCCTCCCCGACGCTTTGCTGGATCGGAGCCCGAGGATCGTCATCGAGATGAACGTGTACTAGAACTCGGAGGTGCCGTAGTTTCGGTGCTTGATCGGTCGGGCCGTGGAGACGTACGACTACATCAACCAAACGCTTCCGTTGTTGATCTACAAGGTACGTAGATCACACTCTCCCCTCTCGTTGCTATGCATCACCATGATCTTGCGTGTGCGTAGGATTTTTTTTTTGAAATTACTACGTTCCCCAACAGTGGCATCCGAGCCTAGGTTTTATATGTTGATGTTATATGCACGAGTAGAACACAAGTGAGTTGTGGGCGATATAAGTCATACTGCTTACCAACATGTCATACTTTGGTTCGGCGGTATTGTTGGACGAAGCGGCCCGGACCGACATTACGCGTACGCTTACGCGAGACTGGTTCTCCCGACGTGCTTTGCACATAGGTGGCTTGCGGGTGACAGTTTCTCCAACTTTAGTTGAACCGAGTGTGGCTACGCCCGGTCCTTGCGAAGGTTAAAACAGCACCAACTTGACAAACTATCTTTGTGGTTTTGATGCGTAGGTAAGATTGGTTCTTGATTAAGCCCGTAGCAGACACGTAAAACTTGCAACAACAAAGTAGAGGACGTCTAACTTGTTTTTGCAGGGCATGTTGTGATGTGATATGGTCAAGAAATGATGCTAAATTTTATTGTATGAGATGATCATGTTTTGTAACCAAGTTATCGGCAACTGGCAGGAGCCATATGGTTGTCGCTTTATTGTATGCACTGCAATCGCGCTGTAATGCTTTACTTTATCACTAAACGGTAGCGATAGTCGTGGAAGCATAAGATTGGCGTGACGACAACGACGCTACGATGGAGATCAAGGTGTCGCGCCGGTGACGATGGTGATCACGACGGTGCTTCGATGGAGATCACAAGCACAAGATGATGATGGCCATATCATATCACTTATATTGATTGCATGTGATGTTTATCTTTTATGCATCTTATCTTTCTTTGTTTGACGGTAGCATTATAAGATGATCTCTCACTAATTATCAAGAAGTGTTCTCCCTGAGTATGCACCATTGCGAAAGTTCTTCGCGCTGAGACACCACGTGATGATCGGGTGTGATAGGCTCTACGTTCAAATACAACGGATGCAAAACAGTTGCACACGTGGAATACTCAGGTTATACTTGACGAGCCAAGCATATACAGATATGGCCTCGGAACACGGAGACCAAAAGGTCGAGCGTGAATCATATAGTAGATATGATCAACATAGTGATGTTCACCAATGAAACTACTCCATCTCACGTGATGATCGGACATGGTTTAGTTGATTTGGGTCATGTAATCACTTAGAGGATTAGAGGGATGTCTATCTAAGTGGGAGTTCTTTAAGTAAATTAATTGAACCTAAATTTATCATGAAACTTAGTACCTGATAGTATCTTGCTTGTTTATGCTTGATTGTAGATAGATGGCTCGTGCTGTTGTTCCGTTGAATTTTAATGCGTTCCTTGAGAAAGCAAAGTTGAAAGATGATGGTAGCAATTACACGGACTGGGTCCGTAACTTGAGGATTATCCTCATTGCTGCACAGAAGAATTACGTCCTGGAAGCACCGCTGGGTGCCAGGCCTGCTGCTGGAGCAACACCAGATGTTATGAACGTCTGGCAGAGCAAAGCTGATGACTACTCGATAGTTCAGTGTGCCATGCTTTACGGCTTAGAATCGGGACTTCAACGACGTTTTGAACGTCATGGAGCATATGAGATGTTCCAGGAGTTGAAGTTAATATTTCAAGCAAATGCCCGGATTGAGAGATATGAAGTCTCCAATAAGTTCTATAGCTGCAAGATGGAGGAGAACAGTTCTGTCAGTGAGCATATACTCAAAATGTCTGGGTATAATAATCACTTGATTCAATTGGGAGTTAATCTTCCAGATGATTGCGTCATCGACAGAATTCTCCAATCACTGCCACCAAGCTACAAGAGCTTCGTGATGAACTATAATATGCAAGGGATGAATAAGACTATTCCCGAACTCTTCGCAATGCTGAAAGCTGCGGAGGTAGAAATCAAGAAGGAGCATCAAGTGTTGATGGTCAACAAGACCACTAGTTTCAAGAAAAAGGGCAAAGGGAAGAATAAGGGGAACTTCAAAAAGAACGGCAAGCAAGTTGCTACTCAAGAGAAGAAACCCAAACCTGGACCTAAGCCTGAAACTGAGTGCTTCTAGTGCAAGCAGACTGGTCACTGGAAGCGGAACTGCCCCAAGTATTTGGCGGATAAGAAGGATGGAAAGGTGAACAAAGGTATATGTGATATACATGTTATTGATGTGTACCTTACTAATGCTCGCAGTAGCACCTGGGTATTTGATACTGGTTCTGTTGCTAATATTTGCAACTCGAAAGAGGGACTACAGATTAAGCAAAGATTGGCTAAGGACGAGGTGACGATGCGCGTGGGAAACGGTTCCAAAGTCGATGTGATCGCAGTCGGCACGCTACCTCTACATCTACCTTCGGGATTAATATTAGACCTAAATAATTGTTATTTGGTGCCAGCGTTAAGCATGAACATTATATCTGGATCTTGTTTGATGCAAGACGGTTATTCATTTAAATATGAGAATAATGGTTGTTCTATTTATATGAGTAATATCTTTTATGGTCATGCACCCTTAAAGAGTGGTCTATTTTTGATGAATCTCGATAGTAGTGACACACATATTCATAGTGTTGAAGCCAAAAGATGCAGAGTTAATAATGATAGTGCAACTTATTTGTGGCACTGCCGTTTAGGTCATATCGGTGTAAAGCGCATGAAGAAACTCCATACCGATGGACTTTTGGAACCACTTGATTATGAATCACTTGGTACTTGCGAACCGTGCCTCATGGGCAAGATGACTAAAACACCGTTCTCCGGTACTATGGAGAGAGCAACAGATTTGTTGGAAATCATACATACCGATGTATGTGGTCCAATGAATATTGAGGCTCGTGGCGGATATCGTTATTTTCTCACCTTCACAGATGACTTAAGCAGATATGGGTATATCTACTTAATGAAACACAAGTCTAAAACATTTGAAAAGTTCAAAGAATTTCAGAGTGAAGTAGAAAATCATCGTAACAAGAAAATAAAATTCCTACGATCTGATCGTGGAGGAGAATATTTGAGTTACGAGTTTGGTGTACATTTGAAAAATTGTGGAATAGTTTTGCAACTCACACCACCCGGAACACCACAGCGTAATGGTGTGTCCGAATGTCATAATCGTACTTTACTAGATATGGTGCGATCTATGATGTCTCTTACTGATTTACCGCTATCGTTTTGGGGATACGCTCTAGAGACGGCCACATTCAAATTAAATAGGGCACCATCAAAATCCGTTGAGATGACGCCTTATGAACTGTGGTTTGGCAAGAAACCAAAGTTGTCGTTTCTGAAAGTTTGGGGCTGTGATGCTTATGTGAAAAAGCTTCAACTTGATAAGCTCGAACCCAAATCGGAGAAATGTGTCTTCATAGGATATCCAAAGGAAACTATTGGATACACCTTCTATCACAGATCCGAAGGCAAGACTTTTGTTGCTAAGTTCGGAAACTTTCTAGAGAAGGAGTTTCTCTCGAAAGAAGTGAGTGGGAGGAAAGTAGAACTTGACGAGGTAACTGTACCTGCTCCCTTATTGGAAAGTAGTGCATCACAGAAAACTGTTTTTGTGACACCTACACCAGTTAGTGAGGAAGCTAATGATGATGATCATGAAACTTCAGAACAAGATACTACTGAACCTCGTAGATCAACTAGAGTGAGATCCGCGCCAAAGTGGTACGGTAATCCTATTCTGGAAGTCATGCTACTAGATCATGATGAACCTACGAACTATGAAGAAGCGATGGTGAGCCCAGATTCCGCAAAATGGCTTGAAGCCACAAATCTGAGATGGGATCCATGTATGAGAACAAAGTATGGACTTTGGTTGACTTGCCCGATGATCGGCAAGCAATTGAGAATAAATGGATCTTCAAGAAGAAGACTGACGCTGACGGTAATATTACTGTCTACAAAGCTCGACTTGTCGCAAAAGGTTTTCGGCAAGTTCAAGGGATTGACTACGATGAGACCTTCTCACCCGTAGCGATGCTTAAGTCTGTCCGAATCATGTTAGCAATTGCCGCCTTTTATGATTATGAAATTTCGCAGATGGATGTCAAAACTGCATTCCTGAATGGATTTCTGGAAGAAGAGTTGTATATGATGCAACCAGAAGGTTTTGTCGATCCAAAGGGAGCTAACAAAGTGTGCAAGCTCCAGCAATCCATTTATGGACTGGTGCAAGCCTCTCGGAGTTGGAATAAACGCTTTGATAGTGTGATCAAAGCATTTGGTTTTATACAGACTTTTGGAGAAGCCTGTATTTACAAGAAAGTGAGTGGGAGCTCTGTAGCATTTCTGATATTATATGTGGATGACATATTACTAATTGGAAATGATATAGAATTTCTGGATAGCATAAAGGGATACTTGAATAAGAGTTTTTCAATGAAAGACCTCGGTGAAGCTGCTTACATATTAGGCATTAAGATCTATAGAGATAGATCAAGACACTTAATTGGACTTTCACAAAGCACATACCTTGACAAAGTTTTGAAGAAGTTCAAAATGGATCAAGCAAAGAAAGGGTTCTTGCATGTGTTACAAGGTGTGAAGTTGAGTAAGACTCAATGCCCGACCACTGCAGAAGATAGAGAGAATATGAAAGATGTTCCCTATGCTTCAGCCATAGACTCTATCATGTATGCAATGTTGTGTACCAGACCTGATGTGTGCCTTGCTATAAGTCTAGCAGGGAGGTACCAAAGTAATCCAGGAGTAGATCACTGGACAGCGGTCAAGAACATCCTGAAATACCTGAAAAGGACTAAGGATATGTTTCTCATATATGGAGGTGACAAAGAGCTCATCGTAAAAGGTTACGTTGATGCAAGCTTTGACACTGATCCGGACGATTCTAAATCGCAAACCGGATACGTGTTTACATTAAACGGTGGAGCTGTTAGTTGGTGCAGTTCTAAACAATGCATTGTAGCGGGATCTACATGTGAAGCGGAGTACATAGCTGCTTCGGAAGCAGCAAATGAAGGAGTCTGGATGAAGGAGTTCATATCCGATCTAGGTGTCATACCTAGTGCATCGGGTCCAATGAAAATCTTTTGTGACAATACTGGTGCAATTGCCTTGGCAAAGGAATCCAGATTTCAAAAGAGAACCAAGCACATCAAAAGACGCTTCAATTCCATCCGGGATCTAGTCCAGGTGGGAGACATAGAGATTTGCAAGATACATACGGATCTGAATGTTGCAGACCCGTTGACTAAGCCTCTTCCACGAGCAAAACATGATCAGCACCAAGGCTCCATGGGTGTTAGAATCATTACTATGTAATCTAGATTATTGACTCTAGTGCAAGTGGGAGACTGAAGGAAATATGCCCTAGAGGCAATAATAAAGTTATTATTTATTTCCTTATATCATGATAAATGTTTATTATTCATGCTAGAATTGTATTAACCGGAAACATAATACATGTGTGAATACATAGACAAACAGAGTGTCACTAGTATGCCTCTACTTGACTAGCTCGTTAATCAAAGATGGTTATGTTTCCTATCCATGAACAAGGAGTTGTTATTTGATTAACGAGATCACATCATTAGGTGAATGATCTGATTGACATGAGCCATTCCATTAGCTTAGCACCCGATGGTTTAGTATGTTGCTATTGCTTTCTTCATGACTTATACATGTTCCTATGACTATGAGATTATGCAACTCCCGTTTTCCGGAGGAACACTTTGTGTGCTACCAAACGTCACAACGTAAATGGGTGATTATAAAGGTTCTCTACAGGTGTCTCCAAAGGTACATGTTAGGTTGGCGTATTTCGAGATTAGGATTTGTCACTCCGATTGTCGGAGAGGTATCTCTGGGCCCTCTCGGTAATGCACATCACATAAGCCTTGCAAGCATTGCAACTAATGAGTTAGTTGCGAGATGATGTATTACGAAATGAGTAAAGAGACTTGCCGGTAACGAGATTGAACTAGGTATTGAGATACCGACGATCGAATCTCGGGCAAGTAACATACCGATGACAAAGGGAACAACGTATGTTGTTATGCGGTCTGACCGATAAAGATCTTCGTAGAATATGTAGGAGCCAATATGAGCATCCAGGTTCCGCTATTGGTTATTGACCGGAGACGTGTCTCGGTCATGTCTACATTGTTCTCAAACCCGTAAGGTCCGCACGCTTAAGGTTTCGATGACAGTTATATTATGAGTTTATGAGTTTTGATGTACCGAAGTTAGTTCGGAGTCCCGGATGTTATCACGGACATGACGAGGAGTCTCAAAATGGTCGAGACATAAAGATTGATATATTGGACGGCTATATTCGGACACTGGAAGTGTTCCGGGTGATTTCGGAGAAAACCGGAGAGCTGGAGGGTTACCGGAACCCCCCCGGGAGAAGTAATGGGCCATATGGGCCTTAGTGGAGAGAGAGAGAGGGGCTGCCAGACGTGGGCTGCGCGCCTCCTCCCCCCTGGTCCGAATTGGACTAGGAGAGGGGGGGGGGGCGCCGCCCTTTCCCTCTCCCTCCCCACTTCTTTCCCCCTCCTAGTAGGAGTCCTACTCCTACTAGGCGGAGGATTCCTCCTAGCGCGCCTATAGGGGCCGGCCGGCCTCCTCCCCTTGCTCCTTTATATACGGGGGCAGGGGGGCACCCCTAGACACACAAGTTGATCTTCATGATCGTTCCTTAGCCGTGTGCGGTGCCCCCCTCCACCATATTCCACCTCGGTCATATTGTAGTGGTGCTTAGGCGAAGCCCTGCGACGGTAGAACATCAAGATCATCACCACGCCGTCGTGCTGACGGAACTCCTCCCCGACGCTTTGCTGGATCGGAGCCCGAGGATTGTCATCGAGCTGAACATGTGCTAGAACTCGGAGGTGCCATAGTTTTGGTGCTTGATCGGTCGGGCCGTGGAGACGTACGACTACATCAACCAAACGCTTCCGTTGTTGATCTACAAGGGTACGTAGATCACACTCTCCCCTCTCGTTCCTATGCATCACCATGATCTTGCGTGTGCGTAGGATTTTTTTTGAAATTACTATGTTCCCCAACAATCGAATCATATGATGGCACAACAGATCCGGCGGTATGGATCGAGGATTATCTCCTTCACATCCACAAGGCACGCGGCGATGATCTACACGCCATCAAATACCTCCCGCTCAAACTTAAAGGACCGGCCCGGCATTGGCTTAACAACTTGCCAGCAGACTCAATCGGTTCTTGGGAGGACCTGGAAGCCGCATTCCTCGACAACTTCCAGGGCACTTACGTGCGACCGCCGGATGCCGACGACTTAAGCCACATAATTCAGCAGCCAGAGGAATCGGCCAAACAATTCTGGACACGGTTCCTAACAAAGAAAAACCAGATAGTCGACTATCCGGACGCAGAGGCCCTAGCAGCCTTCAAGCATAACATCCGCGACGAGTGGCTTGCCCGGCACCTGGGACAGGAAAAGCCAAAATCCATGGCAGCCCTCACGACACTCATGACCCGCTTTTGCGCGGGAGAAGACAGCTGGCTAGCTCGCAGTAACAACTTATCAAAGAACCTCGGTAATTCGGATACCAAGGACAAAAGTGGCAGGACACGTCGGAATAAGCAAAAACACCGCGTTAACAGCGACATCAATGAAGACACGGCAGTAATGCCGGATTCAAAGGCTATAAATCCGGTCAGCGGAAAAAGCCATTCAAAAAGAATACTCAGGGCCCGTCCAGTTTGGACCGAATACTCGATCGCTTGTGCCAGATACATGGCACCCCCGAAAGGCCAGCCAATCATACTAACAGGGATTGTTGGGTGTTCAAGCAGGCTGGCAAGTTAAGGGCCGAAAACAGAGACATGGGGCTGCACAGCGACGACGAGGAGCCCAAGCCGCCGAACAACAATGGACAGAAGGGCTTTCCCCCACAAGTGCGGACAGTGAACATGATATACGCAACCCACATTCCCAAGCGGGAGCGGAAGCGTGCGCTACGGGACGTATACGCGATGGAGCCAGTCGCCCCAAAGTTCAACCCATGGTCCTCCTGCCCGATCACTTTTGATCGAAGGAACCATCCCACTAGCATCCGTCATGGCGGCTTTGCCGCATTGGTTCTCGACCCAATCGTCGACGGATTTCATCTCACAAGAGTCCTCATGGACGGCGGCAGTAGCCTGAACCTGCTTTATCAGGATACAGTGCAGAAAATGGGCATAGATCCCTCAAGGATTAAGCCCACAAGAACGACCTTTAAAGGCGTTATACCAGGTGTAGAAGCCAACTGTACAGGCTCAATAACACTTGACGTGGTCTTCGGATCCCCGGACAATTTCTGAAGTGAAGAGTTAATCTTTGATATAGTCCCGTTTCGCAGTGGCTATCACGCTTGCTCGGACGAACCACATTCGCAAAGTTCAATGCGGTGCCGCACTATGCATATCTCAAGCTCAAGATGCCAGGCCCTCGAGGAGTAATTACGGTCAACGGAAACACCGAACGCTCCCTCCGTACGGAGGAGCATACGGCGGCTCTCGCAGCGGAGGTACAAAGTAGCCTTCTCAGGCAATTCTCCAGTCCGGCCATTAAAAATCCAGACACTGCCAAGCGCGCCCGGAGTAACCCACAGCAGGACCGCTTGGCACACTCTGAGCAAGCGTAGCAATGCGGCCCCAACCCCAGCCTTCGCGACATAGCGAAACCAGTACCTCGCGTACATAACTACGCCCTTGAAATACTATGGGCACAGGGGAAGGGGCACAATAACGCCACACCCAAAATACGGCTTAAAACGTACTAGGGGCTGCCGGATTCCTTTTTTTAAATTTTTTCTTACTTTCACGACTCCATACTTCGGACGACCTGTTCGGCAATTCGACTGCCGCAGAAACGATGCAAGATCCAGTGAGGCAGACGAGCCACGCTGCATTATGGAACTCCCAGGTGGTCTCTGTTACGAGTAGTATACCTGTTTTAAATACAATTCCGCGGCCTGCCCCTGGTCAGGACATGTTCAATAGTCCAATATCTTTTTTTTGCTTATCGCACTACTTGTATCGTTCGGCTTTGATAAACAGCCTCTCTACAAATAATGCATAGCTTTTTGTCTATTTTTTGCATTATCCTCTTTTCATATATATGTTTATTAAATGGCATGATTGAACCCGTACACCATGGTACGGCAAGCACGCCAGGGGCTTTAGTACCCCTCATAATGGTGTGAGAAGTCCGTACACTTTCACAAGTGCGGCACCCCGAACTTATAGCACTATATGCATCGGCTCCGAATCATGATTTGGGTCAATAGTTGGGTTTGCCTGGCTCCTATGTTTTGGTGCCTTACGTTCCGCTCTATCGGCTAAGGTAGCACTAGGAGAACCACTGCGATTGTGCTCCGGTTCAGCTGGGTTAAGCACCTCAGTGGAGAAAGCTAAAACTGACTGTCATGATGTGGCGAGAGACCGGTCGCTGTTCGAGAGGTTTTTCGAGTCCCTAAAGGCTTGTGCCGCTTCGAGCGAGGAGCTGGCTTTGTCCGGCCAAGGCGTGGATAGCGCCCCGAACTCGGTCTTCCGAACTAGGGGCTTCGCCAAAATTTAAAATTATAGAGTTCTATGGCTAAGTGAGAGTGTTCAAGCATTATAGTCCGATTGCCTGGTTCGTTGTGCTGAGCGCCTCCCTCGAAGGACCCAACCATGGGAAAAAGAGCGCTCAGGTTTATCCCGAACACCCCAGCACTAGTGGCACGGGGGCAGAAGCCGACGACTGGCCATCTCTCAATTTTTGATAAACGGCCGCACAGAAAGTAATATTTTAAATTCAAGCATTGCTTAGCGCATATGAACAAGTTTTCAGCGCACAGGATAACACGAGCGAGTTCATTCAAAAATTACATCCTTGGTACATTCATCCGCCACAAGGCGGGCACCAGCAAGAACATCCTTGTAATAGTTCTCAGGCTTGCGATGCTCCTTCCCTGGCGGCGGCCCGTCCTTCACAAGCTTCTCACCGTCCAGCTTACCCCAATGCACCTTTGCACGGGCAAGGGCCCTACGGGCACCTTCGATGCAGACGGAGCGCTTGATGACCTCGAGCCTTGGACAAGCCTCCACAAGCCGCCGCACCAGTCTGAAGTAGCTCCCAGGCAGGGCCTCTCTAGGCCACAGCCGAACTATGAAGCCCTTCAGGGCCTGTTCGGCCGCCTTGTGGAGCTCGACCAGCTGCTTCAGCTGGTCGCTCAAGGGCACAGGGTGTCCGGCCTCAGCATACTGAGACCAGAACACCTTCTCTGTCGAGCTGCCTTCCTCGGCTCGGTAGAATGTAGCGGCATCGGATACGCTGCGGGGAAGATCTGCGAATGCCCCTGGAGAGCTCCGGATTCGGGTAAGTAACAAGTAGTTTACTTTTATATGTCTGCTTTGCATATAGAATGCCTCACCCGCTGCTATCTTTTTCACCGCATCCAATTCCTGGAGGGCCTTCTGGGCTTCGGCCTTGGCAGAGTTGGCAGTTTTAAGGGTCGCAACAAGCTCGGACACTCGCGTCTTCGAGTCGAGCTCCAAACTCTCATGTTTTTGCATGAGAACCTGAAGCTCTTGCTGCACCTCGCTGACCTGCGCCTCAAATTTCTCCCGCTCGGCGCGCTCCGTGGCCGCTTTCTTTTCGGCCTCGGACAGCGCCTGCTTGAGGGTCGCCACCTCAGTTGTGGCCCCTACAATAAGAAGTATACTCCTGTCATTTTTTGCAATTGCGCCTTCCCATAGGCATTTTTCTATAAGGTATCTCTTACCTTCTTTCTCCTCGAGCTGCCGTTTGGCAAGGCCGAGCTCTTGCTCGGTCCACTCGAGGCCCTGCTTCAGGGCACCCACCTCTGCATTCAGTGCGGCGGTGGCCAGTAGCGAAGCCTGCATACGTATATTGACTCCTTTTTAGTTAGACTCCTGCGATATTTACTAGATCCTCTATTCGACTTTTCTTTCCGAATGCCAAACAGAGCATCAGGGGCTATTGTCTATACGGTAATATTTTTACATATTTTTACTTACCTCGAAGCCTGTTAGAAGGCTAGCACAAGCTTCATTCAGTCCGCTCTTGGCGGACTGAACCTTCTGGATCACCGTACTCATAATAGCACGGTGCTCCTCGTCGATAGAGGCGCCGTCAAGCACCTCCAGCAGATTGTCCGGCACCTCCGGTTGGACGGAGGCCGCCGGCTCAGAAGGCTTGCTCCTATTGGAAGGAGTTCGCCTACCGCGGTCCGGAACTGTTGAAGATTCCGGCGCGGTGTCCGGCACAAAGCCGGACTTGGAGCCCTGGGGGGTCTTGTCCCCTTTACTCCTGGGGTCCGGGAGGTCGCCTTGCGGCTCCTCCAGGACCACCTCCTCCTGCCCCGGAGCTCGTTGCGACGCCACTTCGGCGTTATCCGCAGTGCGGGGGGAGAGAGCGGGCGGAACTGAGTTCACGTCCGAAGAATCCAGGGAGCCGCTCGACGACTCGTTGAGTTCGGCCCGGGGCGAGCTGCATAATTATGTTCGACATTAGGGAAAGCTGTGCGACAAAGGAACGTCATGAGTTACTCTGACATCCGAATACTTACGATTTCGCTGGACGCTTGGCCCTATCTGGCCACTCCTCTTCGTCCTCTTCGGCGTCGGGGGAGTAGTTCGGCGGAGGGGTCTTCCTCTTCCTGGACCCTTCGGCCTCCCCCGTTGGGGCGGCCTTCCTTTTCTTTCCTCCCACCGATGGAGGGGGAGAGTTTTCTTCTTCCTCCTCCTCGTTCTCACGGGAGGAGAGCGTCTCGGACTCGTCAGATGACGAGTCCGACACCATCACATTACGGGCACTCTTTCGAGTCCCCGTGGCCTTCTTCTTCTTGGCCTTCTTCTCCGGCACCACATAAGGCGCCGGAACCAGCAGCTTCACTAGGAGAGCAGGGGCTGGGTCTTCGGGCAAGGGAGCCGGACAGTTAATCGATCCGGACTGCGCCTGCCAAGCCTGTCAAAGGTGAGGGAGTTTAGATCCCGCATAGGGTCAGACTATGAAAAAACTTAACATCCTGTAAAAGGTGAAAATAGCTTACCTCGCTAGCATGACGCCGCGAGCTGTATCCGCGGTCCTCGGAAGCGGACGTGGGAGCCTCGGCGCCTTTGGTTAGCACCTTCCAGACATCTTCATACGTCGTGTCGAAGAGCCTGTTAAGGGTTTGGTGCTGCGCCGGTTCGAACTCCCACAGATTAAAGTCCCGTTGTTGACACGGGAGGATCCGGCGGACGAGCATAACCTGGATTACATTGACAAGCTTGATCGGCTTGCTCACCAGGGACTGGATGCATGTCTGCAGTCCGGTCACCTCTTTTTCGTCGCCCCACCACAGGCCCGTCTCTTTCCAGGACATAAGCCGCGTGGGGGGTCCGGATCGGAACTCAGGGGCTGCGATCCATTTCGGATCACGCGGCTCGGTGATGTAAAACCACCATGATTGCCACCCCTTCAGGGTCTCCACGAAGGAGCCCTCGAGCCATAGGACGTTGGCCATCTTGCCCGCCATGGCGCCTCCGCACTCCGCCTGGCTGCCGCGCACCACCTTGGGCTTGACGTTGAAGGTCTTGAGCCAGAGGCCGAAATGGGGGCGGATGCGGAGGAAAGCCTCGCACACGACGATAAACGCCGAGATGTTGAGGACGAAGTTCGGGGTCAGATCATGGAAATCCAGGCCATAGTAAAACATGATCCCCCGGACAAATGGGTGGAGTGGAAAACCCAGTCCGCGGAGGAAGTGGGGAAGGAATACTACCCTCTCATGGGGCCTTGGGGTGGGGAGAAGCTGCCCCTCCTCGGGAAGCCGGTGCGCGATGTCTTTGGACAAGTATCCGGCCTTCCTTAGCTTTTTTACATGGCCCTCCGTGACGGAGGAGACCATCCACTTGCCTCCCGCTCCGGACATTGTTGGAGGAGGTTGAGGTAGGAAGTGCGGGCTTGGGCGCTGGAGCTCGAGCACGCAGGAGATGGGTAGGCAAAGGAGGAAGAAGGCGTAGGTAAAAAGGTGGATCCTTATCCCCTTATATGGGAGGATGCGGTTGTGCGTCCCCACCAGCCTAGTAAAACTCGCTTGCCTCCCAAGCGCCGTGATAAATGGCGCGGTTGGGTTACCCATGTCCGTATTGATGAGAATCCCGTAAAGGGGGTACACGATCTCTGCTTTGACAAGACATGCCAAGGAAACCGCCTCGCAAAACATGCTGAGGTGGAAAAGCAAGAACGATTCAAGTAAAGGACTTGGCCGTAGTGTGATGACGCACTGCGGAATACGTCAGCAGATTTGATTTGTGTTTATATCATTCTCTCTATGGCAATATGTGGAAGCTTATTTTGCAGAGCCGGACACTACTCTTGGTGTTTACAATCTTCTATGAAGGACTTGGAGGAGGAACCCGCCTTGCAATGCCGAAGACAACTTGGGCGCCGGACTTGTCGTCATTGAAGCCTGGTTCAGGGGCTACTGAGGGAGTCCTGGATTAGGGGGTGTTCGGGTAGCCGGACTATACCTTCAGCCGGACTCCTGGACTATGAAGATACAAGATTGAAGACTTCGTCCCGTGTCTGGATGGGACTTTCCTTGGCGTGGAAGGCAAGCTTGGCGATGCGGATATTCAAGATCTCCTACCATTGTAATCGACTCTGTGTAACCCTAACCCTATCCGGTGTCTATATAAACCGGAGGGTTGTAGTCCGTAGGCAATCAACTCCATACACAACAATCATACCATAGGCTAGCTTCTAGGGTTTAGCCTCCTTGATCTCGTGGTAGATCTACTCTTGTACTACCCATATTATCAATATAAATCAAGCAGGAGTAGGGTATTACCTCCATCGAGAGGGCCCGAACCTGGGTAAAAAACATCGTGTCCCTTGTCTCCTGTTACCATCCGGCCTTGACGCACAGTTCGGGACCCCCTACCCGAGATCCGCCGGTTTTGACACCGACACATATACTTATAGCTCTAGCGCATCCGTTGCATGGCAATCCCTACTCACTCACATTGATATCTATTGATGGGCATCTCCATAGCTTGTTGATACGCCTAGTCGATGTGAGACTATCTTCTCCCTTTTTTTCTTCTCCACAACCACCATTCTATTCCACCTATAGTGCTATATCCATGGCTCATGCTCATGTATTGCGTGAAGATTGAAAAAGTTTGAGAACATTAAAAGTATGAAACAATTGCTTGGCTTGTCATCGGGGTTGTGCATGATTTAAATATTTTGTGTGGTGAAGATGGAGCATAGCCAGACTATATGATTTTGTAGGGATAACTTTCTTTGGCCATGTTATTTTGAGAAGACATGATTGCTTTGTTAGTATGCTTGAAGTATTATTGTTTCTATGTCAATATGAACTTTTGTCTTGAATCTTTCGGATCTGAATATTCATATGACAAGTAAGAACAATTACATTGAAATTATGCCAACTAGCATTCCACATCAAAAATTATCTTTTTATCATTTACCTACTCGAGGATGAGCAGGAATTAAGCTTGGGATGCTTGATACGTCTCCAACGTATCTATAATTTTTGATTGATCCATGCTATATTATCTACTGTTTTGGGTAATATTGGGCTTTATTATCCACTTTTATATTACTTTTGGGACTAACCTATTAACTGGAGGCCCAGCCCAGATTTGCTGTTTTATGCCTATTTCAGTGTTTTGAAGAAAAGGAATATCAGACGGAGTCGAAACGGAACGAAATCAACTGGAGAAGTTATTTTTGGAAGGAAAAACACCTGATGGACTCGGACCCCATGTCAAGGAAGGAACGAGGTGCTCACGAGGGTGGGGGGCGCCCCCCTAGGGCGCGTCCCCCTGTCTCATGGGGCCCTCGTGGCTCCCCTGACGTGCTTCTTCCGCCTATATAACTCCATATACCCCAAAACTTCCAGAACGCAACATAGATCGAGAGTTCCGCCGTCAGAAGCCTTTGTAGCCACCAAAAGTCAATCGGGACCCTATTCCGGCACCCTGCCGGAGGGGGGATCCCTCACCGGTGGCCATCTTCATCACCCCGGTGCTCTCCAAGACGAGGAGGGAGTAGTTTTCCCTCGGGGCTGAGGGTATGTACCAGTAGCTATGTGTTTGTAACGCCCTCGATGCGGCTGTATCTCCCACATGTCGAAGCACGACTTAGAGGCATAACCGCATTGAAAGCAATGTCGCAAGTGAGGTATTCTTCACACAACCCATGTAATACATAAGGGAAAAAGATACATAGTTGGCTTACAATCGCCACTTCACACAATTACATGAATAAGACATTACAACATCCAAATACAATCAAGGTCCGACTACAGAACCAAAATAAAAGAAGAACCCCAAATGTGACAAAGTCCCCGATCGACCCCAACTGGGCTCCACTACCGATCAACTAGAGCGAAACAACACAAAGGACAAGATCTTCAACGAGCTCCTCCTTGAGCTTGGTTGCGTCATCTGCACGGTTCAACGGCACCTGCAAGCTGGTTTTGGAAGTATCTGTGAGTCACGGGGACTCAGCAATCTCACACCCTCGCGATCAAGACTATTTAAGCTTATGGGTAAGGTAAAAGGTATGAGGTGGAGCTGCAGCAAGCGACTAGCATATATGGTGGCTAACATACGCAAATGAGAGCGAGAAGAGAAGGCAAAGCACGTTCGAGAAAGTATGATCAAGAAGTGATCCTAAAACAACCTACGTCAAGCATAACTCCAACACCGTGTTCACTTCCCGGACTCCGCCGGAAAGAGACCATCATGGTTACACACGCGGTTGATGCATTTTAATTAAGTTAAGGTTCAAGTTATCTACAACCGGACATTAACAAATTCCCATCTGCCCATAACCGCGGGCACGGCTTTCGTAAGTTCAAATCCCTGCAGGGGAGTCCCAACTTAGCCCATCACAAGCTCTCACGGTCAACGAAGGAATAGACCTCCTCCCGAGACATTCCGATCAGACTCGGTATCCCGGTTCTACAAGACATTTCGACAGGGTAAAACTAAACCAGCAACACCGCCCGAATGTGCCGACAAATCCCGATAGGAGCTGCACATATCTTCTTTCTCAGGGCACACTCAGATTGTCTTAGGTACGGGTGGGCCAGCCCAGAGTTGCCCCTGGTGGCCACCGGCAGCTGACAGGTTGGACCAACACTCAGAGGAGCACTGGCCCGGGGGGGTTAAAATAATGATGACCCTCAGGAGCGCGACTCCCAAGGGAAAAGAAAAGGCTAGGTGGCAAATGGTAAAACCAATGTTGGGCATTGCTGGAGGAGTTTTACTCAAGGCGAACTGTCAAGGGGTTCCCATAATAGCCCAACCGCGTAAGGAACTCAAAATCCGGGAACATAACACCGATATGACGGAAACTAGGGCGGCAAGAGTGGAACAAAACACCAGGCCATAGGCGGAGCCTTCCACCCTTACCAAGTATAATAGATGCATTAATTAAATAAGATATATTGTGATATCCCAACAAGTAAACATGTTCCAACAAGGAACAACATCTCCATGTTCCAACAAGGAACAAACTTCAATCTTCACCTGCAACTAACAATGCTATAAGAGGGGCTGAGCAAAGCGGTAACATAGCCAAACAACGGTTCGCTAGGACAAGGTGGGTTATAGGCTTGGTTCAACAATATGGGAGGCATGATAAGCAAGTGGTAGGTATCGCAGCATAGGCACAGCAAAAGAGCGAGCATCTAGCAAGCAAAGATAGAAGTGATTTCGAGGGTATGATCATCTTGCCTGAAATCCCGCAAGGAAGAAGAACGAGTCCATGAAGAAGACAAACGGGCTAGTCGAACGGGTCCTCACAAACGCGACGTTACCGGAACCAACCCAAAGAAGCAAACACCGGAAAGAAGCACACCACATAGTAAACAACCAACACATAGACATGGCATGATGCACAAACAATTATGATGCATGTCCGGTTTAATGAAGCATGGCATGGAAAAGTGCACAAACAAACCTACAAATTTAAGTGGAGCACAATATGCAATGGAGTTGCATATTGAAGAAAACACCACATGGGTTATTTAGTTCTCTGTCGTTTAGGTACTCAACAATATTAAATGTTGTTAGCATGGCAAGAGGTGAAGCATAATGAAACTATCTATCTAGGCAAGTTTAAATGAGGCCGGAAGCAACGAACAACAATTCCGGTAAATCCCCATATGCATATATTAGGTTTGGTACTGTTCTGCCCTAAACACAATTTTAGAGTTGTTAAACATGCAAAGATGAGTGCACCATGGTAAACTAGGCCAAATTCTACCCCATTCACATATAAAGTTTATTAAAATCCGAGCTACGGTTATTTAGTTATGAGTTAAAGCATTTTAACATGGCATAGGAGCAAAGTTAAACAAACAACATTTTAAGCATTTTAAACATAGATGAAAGTTGGATATTATTAATCTACACAAAATTCTAAGCAACTTTCATATATAACTTCTTTTAATCCGATGCACGGTTGTGGAGATATTAAATGCATGATCTAGAGGGACTTTTCTGCAAAGCTGGCACTTTCTGGGAAAATAGCTAAATCCGCTGGACAGGAAAAAAATAGAGACGGGCCGAATCTGCTGGGACTGGGCTGCTCACATTGGGCCTGGCCCGGTTGGGCACAGAAGGGAGTAGCAGACGGCCTCATCTGGTCGTGGCCCACGCGGGCACTGGCGCGGAGCTGGGCCTCGCATGGCCCGACTGGAAGGAGATGCGGGGAGGCAGGCCGAAACTCTCCCGTGGGTCAGCGCCGCTGTAGAGGCCCACGTGGCAGAGCGAGGCCATGCGGTTGCAGCCCAGCCACATTCGAGGTCAACGGGACGGCGCTCGCCGGCTCGTCCCTGAAGCGAGGAATGAGGAGGAAACCGATGCGGGCGACGGCGGCGAACAGCTCACCAGATCCGCCTGATCCGGGCGAGGCAGCGGTAGGGGAGGCCGAAAACGGCTAGGACGACGGCGGGGCACCCAGATCCGGCAGCCATGGGTGTCCCTGTACAAGGATGGAGATAGAGAGAGGTTAGAGGAGGGAGGAGAAGGAGATGTCCAGGGAAAGAGGAGCAGGGAGGCGGGATCCGGCCTGGGAGGTCCTTCGGCGAGGCCTGCCAGTGACGAGGTCTCCGGCGACCGTACGGCGAGCTGACGGGGCGATGCAAACTCCCGGCGACGCTCGGGGCGGAGGCAGTTGCCTCGATCCAGACTGGATCGGGCACTGCGGAAGGAGCAGCGGAGCTTCGGGCCCGGATGGGCTCGCGGTGGGCCTGCAGGGCCACGGCAGCTTGGAGGTGGAGGAGGAGGCGCCAAGTGGCGGAGGCACTATGGAGGGTTGCGGAAAACAAGGGGTGATGGCTAGGGTTTCCAAAATTGGAGGAGGGGGTATCCATTTATAGGAATAGGCAAGGATAGGGGGGTTTTAGTCCGTTTTTCGGACCCTCGGATCATGATCGGTCGGCTCGGACGGAGGGGAACTAGGTGGGGTTTGTGGGCTGTGCTAGAGAGAGATGGGCTGAGAAGAGAGGAGAGAGAGAGGAGAGAGAGAGGAAGAGAGAGAGAGAGGCCCGGCGGTGACGTGGCACGTCGTGGTTGGCTGCGGCGGGCGGCGCGGACATGTCCGGCGTGGTGGAGAAGTGTCCGGCGGTGCGAAGAGGATGAAGTTAGGGTTTCATCCGCGAATTTCGGGAGGGGAGCACATATTTATAGGTAGAGGGAGCTAGGAGAGTCCAAATGAGGTGCGGTTTTCGGCCACACGATCGTGATCGAACGACCCAGATGATGGAGAGGGTTTAGGTGGGTTTTGGGCCAAATTGGAAGGATGTTGGGCTGCAACACACACGAGGCCTTTTCGGTCCCTCGGTTAACCGTTGGAGTATCAAACGAAGTCCAAATGGTACGAAACTTGACAGGCGGTCTACCGGTAGTAAACCAAGGCCGCTTGGCAAGTCTCGGTCCAATCCGGAAATGTTTAATCCCCAAATGAAAGAAAGGTAGAAATGACCACCGGAGGAGAACGGAGCGCCGGAATGCAAAACGGACAACGGAGAAAATGCTCGGATGCATGAGACGAACACGTATGCAAATGAAATGCACATGATGACATGATATGCAATGCATGACACGCAAGCAATGACAAGGCAACAACAGCAAATAACTGGAGGACACGTGGCACATCGGTCTCGGGGCGTTACAACACTCCACCACTACGAGAGGATCTCGTCCCGAGATCTAGAATGGCACCAGAGGGAAAACGGAAGAGAAAGAGAAGAGGTAACGCTAAGTTGCTTCTTTGACAAACGAGTGAGACCAAAGAACCTTGAGAGGTTAAACAAATTGAAGAAAAGAATACAACAAAGGTGAACAGAGTCGAAAACACTCCGTTAGAAAAGAGGAACAACGAACCTTTCGAAAACCTTGAGGTTGAAGGGCAAGACATATATTGAAACCATTCCGGTTAAAACAAGATAGAGAAGGATTAAGAATGATATAATTTGAGCAGCACTCCGGTTGAAAATAACAGGAATTGAATAAGAATTTGACAAGATGAGGGGATACTTGATGAAAACAGCAATACACTGCCTCCGGAACTATTGAAAGAATAGCACAATGGGTAAGAACGATTTCAGGCGGCACTCCGATTGAGAAGGGAGGCAAAAACTTGACAGGATGGGAAGACCTCGAAAAGCGGGCACGACACTCTGGTTAAAAGGATAAGGACAAAAAGAACACGATCCTGACAAAACAAGAAGATGGGTTGCAGAGAGCAGCATCACAATGCCTCCGGAATGAAAGAATAGAAGTTGGATCGTCGGAACATAAGAACGGAGAAGAAAACAACATCTTCTACCTCCGATGAGCTTGAAAAGCATTTTAAGGAGAAGGTTCACACGAAGTTGTTGGAACAACCCACAACGAAAAGAATAAACTTGATATGGTCTTATGGAACACATCTCAAAATTATGAGGTGACAACCTGCCACTCACGGGAAAAAGAATTGGATTGGTATGAACAAGGAGACGAGAAACATATATCACCGGGAGGATAATGAAGAACTTGGGTCAATTATAAGCACCATAAATAGCAACAATCCTTAGGGAAAGCTTTAGGTGAAATATAACCCAAGATAGCTCCAATGACGAGATTGATGGATTTAAAATACCTCATTCTTAACAACATGTGAATCATGAAACATGAACTCAAATTATCAAGAATGACATAATACCACCTCCAATGATACAGTTGAAAGAATTGCACTCCGGATAGCAAGATGAAGATAACTTGATCTCCTCTGAAAATAATCTTGATGAACGTTTCGAGAACGGATTAAGTCCTTGATGAACCAGCATGTAGAACCTTCGTGAAGAAACTTCGGTAAACAAAGGAATGATCAAACGGAAGGAAAGAGAAGTTGAAAACACAAGGTGAATCCTTGTAATGATTTAGATGGATCTTCGTGACAAGATAATGCAGAAAATCTAGGAACTCTGGAAAAGAAAGATGAAGCATCTCGAACTGAGAATGTGATATGATGAACCTCCGGAATAAAGAATTAATCTCTTTGATGAAACAAGAATAAGAATTACCTTATGCTCATCCTTCACCAATTAAATTGATGACAAATAATGGATTTGGCCTACTACTCATTCTCGTATCAAGGATTAAGAGAGATATAACATAAACTTAATGGACCACCGGTAGGATTGAAACAACGAATGAATTGATATGATGAAGAAGGAAGAGAACACTTGAGCAAACCACCGTAAGAATTAAAATGACCGAAAGGAAGATAAAGGAACACCGGTTAGAATTATGAAATGAACAGGGATACTTGAGAGAATTTAGATACATGAGAACGAGGAGATCACGAGCCGAATAGAGATCACTTGAACGAAGCACCGGTAAGATTGGAGAATGATAACTGAAAGCTGAGAATGAATAAACCTGAATTGATGGACTCCAGATAATCAACCTGAAAAGACTCCTGAATTGCACCGGATGGGTGAAACGAATTCCCACAATCGAAAATAATTATGAGAGGATGGCAACAAGCTAGAATCACAAATCTTGAAGAGAATGGAGCAAGATTGAGAGAAAAATCTTCTTCGGTCTCCAAATGCAGAGAATGATGATGAGGAACACCACCATGAATTATTTAGACACTCCGGAAGAATCAAAACGAAGAGGTTGAGTCAATGATGAAAAGAATTTGAAAGATCTTGGAGAAAGACATTTGATTGATGACAATTCATTCTTACGTCAAACTTGGAAAAGAATTTTAAGGATATCTCCGGGAGAATTAGAAGAGTCAGGTAAGATCCTGGGAAAAGACCTGTGGGTTAGGGCCCACTCGAAAGAAAACACCGTTGATATGATTACTTGACAAAGGAGATAGCACCGGTTGAATAAAATAGCTTGAATGAGATAACAACCTCGAAAGAGCTTGAAAGGATTACGAAATCAGAGTGGAAACACGAATCTTCGAGATATCTTGAGCACTCCGGAACAATAGAATAACGAGCATGGAATGACTGAATATAAGGTGCACCGGCATGAGAAGGCATTTGAAACGAGGAAAAAGGGATATGATCAACACCAAAAGCTTGAATAGAATCAACCAGAGAAGAAAAGATCGAAGAATACAACACTTGAAGCTCCATTAGAATCTTCATGAGAAACACCGGATAAGAATATTTATGGAAAAGAATGGAGAGACTTCATAACCGATAAGATGGATACTTGATTAAGAATTCTGAGTCCTCGAAGAAAAAAGGGGGGGGGGGGGGGGAAAAACAAAGGCAACTTGGAGACGGATGAAACAAACACCGCTGAGAAGAAGTGATAATTGATCTTGCGGAAGTTGAAATGGTCGGATCCACTAGAAGAGAAGCACACCGGTTGAAAAAGGATTGACATGACAAACTCGATTATTAAGAAGGATTGGTATTCACATCGGAGTATGAGAACACCATTTGGGGAAGGTATGGAATCAACATTAGACATTGAAGCAACTCGAATACCACAACTAAAAAAACAAAACAAAGGATTGGCATGTAGAATAAGCCAGAACAAACATATGATAGAGATTTCATCCGAAGTTTTCGTGGTGGGGACTACACGGGCTCGATCGTACAGCACCATCATGTACAAGGCAGTGCACATGACATATGAAGCGTCCCCGAGTCGGCATAGCCAAGGACTCTTTAAGACACAACGAGACCACTGTAAAACCGACCGTGAATAGGCGGACCACTAGACGTCGAACCCCAATTTCATATCATACATCTGTCGGAAAGATATCCTAAGAGCTACTTGAATTCCCACTTATAAACTCCCGAAACTTTCCGGTTATGCAATCAGGTGTTGGGGATACAGGGGAAGCATAATATCTCACCCAAAACTAGCAAATCCTACATCCAGCTGTATCCATCCTTCAACACATAACCAAGAAACCTTCGGAAATCGTCTACCTCAACCTTCGAAAAGCATCCATTATACGAGTTATGGCAATACTCCCGAACTCCCGCCCCAGTACTGGGTGGCATCGAGGTTATCTCACCAACGAACTGCATAAAAGAGATTTTCGATGTCGGCGTACTAAACTCAGGTATTCCAGAACTGCAATGATAAAATTGTGACGACAACACCTCGGAGCTCAACTCCCCGGGACACTGCCACAAAACCCCTGACAGGAGGCACCAAGACAATGTTCTTGTCACAAAACCATCGGAACGATTCCAAGATACCCGCGGGATCCTAAATTTTTTTTTGTGAAATTTGAGAAGAGAAGAGTCAAAACTCTACGTCAGGATGCCTTACCAGAGCGATGAGGAGACTGGGAAGTAAAAAGAATTCCTAAACTCTCCGATATATAATTCCTAAATGACTCAAAACATTTTTTTCTAGACTCAAACTCGGCTGCTAAAAACGATCAATCAGTGGGGGCTCCTAAGGTCGGGGAAGGCTCCGATACCAACTTGTAACGCCCTCGATGCGACTATATCTCCCACGTGTCAAAGCACGACTTAGAGGCATAACCGCATCGAAAGCAATGTCGCAAGTGAGGTAATCTTCACACAACCCATGTAATACATAAGGGAAAAAGATACATAGTTGGCTTACAATCGCCACTTCACACAATTACATGAATAAAGCATTACAACATCCAAATACAATCAAGGTCCGACTACGGAACCAAAATAAAAGAAGAACCCCAAATGCGACAAGGTCCCCGATCGACCCCAACTGGGCTCCACTACTGATCAACTAGAACGAAACAACACAAAGGACAAGATATTCAATGAGCTCCTCCTTGAGCTTGGTTGCGTCATCTGCACGGTTCAACGGCACCTGCAAGCTGGTTTTGGAAGTATATGTGAGCACGGGGACTCAGCAATCTCACGCACCCTCGCGATCAAGACTATTTAAGCTTATGGGTAAGGTAAAGGTATGAGGTGGAGCTGCAGCAAGCGACTAGCATATATGGTGGCTAACATACGCAAATGAGAGCGAGAAGAGAAGGCAAAGCACGGTCGATAAAGTATGATCAAGAAGTGATCCTAAAACAACCTACGTCAAGCATAACTCCAACACCGTGTTCACTTCCCGGACTCCGCCGAAAGAGACCATCACGGTTACACACGCGGTTGATGCATTTTATTAAGTTAAGGTTCAAGTTGTCTACAACCGGACATTAACAAATTCCCATCTGCCCATAACCACGGGCACGACTTTCGAAAGTTCAAATCCCTGCAGGGGAGTCCCAACTTAGCCCATCACAAGCTCTCACGGTCAACGAAGGAATAGACATCCTCCCGAGACATTCCGATCAGACTCGGTATCCTGGCTCTACAAGACATTTCGACAGGGTAAAACTAAACCAGCAACACCGCCCGAATGTGCCGACAAATCCCGATAGGAGCTGCACATATCTCTTTCTCAGGGCACACTCACATTGTCTTAGGTACGGGTGGGCCAGCCCAGAGTTGCCCCTGGTGGCCACCGGTAGCTGACAGGTTGGACCAACACTCAGAGGAGCACTGGCCCCGGGGGGGGGGGGGGGGTAAAATAATGATGACCCTCAGGAGCGCGACTCCCAAGGGAAAAGAAAAGGCTAGGTGGCAAATGGTAGAACCAATGTTGGGCATTGCTGGAGGAGTTTTACTCAAGGCGAACTGTCAAGGGGTTCCCATAATAGCCCAACCGCGTAAGGAACGCAAAATCCGGGAACATAACACCGATATGGCGGAAACTAGGGCGGCAAGAGTGGAACAAAACACCAGGCATAAGGCCGAGCCTTCCACCCTTTACCAAGTATATAGATGCATTAATTAAATAAGAGATATTATGATATCCCAACAATTAAACATGTTCCAACAAGGAACAACATCTCCATGTTCCAACAAGGAACAAACTTCAATCTTCACCTGCAACTAACAACGCTATAAGAGGGGCTGAGCAAAGCGGTAACATAGCCAAACAACGGTTCGCTAGGAGAAGGTGGGTTATAGGCTTGGTTCAACAATATGGGAGGCATGATAAGCAAGTGGTAGGTATCGCAGCATAGGCACAGCAAAAGAGCGAGCATCTAGCAAGCAAAGATAGAAGTGATTTCGAGGGTATGATCATCTTGCCTGAAATCCCGCAAGGAAGAAGAACGAGTCCATGAAGAAGACAAACGGGCGTAGTCGAACGGGTCCTCACAAACGCGACGTTACCGGAACCAACCCAAAGAAGCAAACACCGGAAAGAAGCACACCACATAGTAAACAGCCAACACATAGACATGGCATGATGCACAAACAATTATGATGCATGTCCAGTTTAATGAAGCATGGCATGGCAAAGTGCACAAACAAACCTACAAATTTAAGTGGAGCACAATATGCAACAGAGTTGCATATTGAAGAAAACACCACATGGCTTATTTAGTTCTCTCTCGTTTAGGTACTCAACAATATTAAATGTTGTTAGCATGGCAAGAGGTTAAGCATAATGAAACTATCTATCTAGGCAAGTTTAAATGAGGCCGGAAGCAACGAACAACAATTTCGGTAAATCCCCATATGCATATATTAGGTTTGGTACTGTTCTGCCCTAAACACAATTTTAGAGTTGTTAAACATGCAGAGATGAGTGCACCATGGTAAACTAGGCAAAATTCTACCCCATTCACATATAAAGTTTATTAAAATCCAAGCTACGGTTATTTAGTTATGAGTTAAAGCATTTTAACATGGCATAGGAGCAAAGTTAAACAAACAGCATTTTAAGCATTTTAAACATAGATGAAAGTTGGATATTATTAATCTACACAAAATTCTAAGCAACTTTCATATATAACTTGTTTTAATCCGATGCACGATTGTGGAGATATTAAATGCATGATCTAGAGGGACTTTTCTGCAAAGCTGGCACTTTCTGGGAAAATAGCTAAATCCGCTGGACTGGAAAAAAATAGAGACGGGCCGAATCTGCTGGGACTGGGCTGCTCACATTGGGCCTGGCCCGGTTGGGCAGAGAAGGGAGCAGCAGACGGCCTCATCTGGTCGTGGCCCACGCGGGCACTGGCGCGGAGCTGGGCCTCGCATGGCCCGACTGGAAGGAGATGCGGGGAGGCAGGCCGAAACTCTCCCGTGGGTCGGCGCCGCTGTAGAGGCCCACGCGGCAGAGCGAGGCCGTGCGGTTGCAGCCCAGCCACATTCGAGGTCAACGGGACGGCGCTCGCCAGCTTGTCCCTGAAGCGAGGAATGAGCAGGCAACCGATGCGAGCGGCGGCGGCGAACAGCTCACCGGATCCGCCTGATCCGGGCGAGGCAGCGGCAGGGGAGGCCGAAAACGGCTAGGGACGGCGGGGCACCCAGATCCGGCAGCCATGGGGGTCCCTGTACAAGGCTGGAGATAGAGAGAGGTTAGAGGAGGGAGGAGAAGGAGATGGCCAGGGAAAGAGGAGCAGGGCGGCGGGATCCGGCCTGGGAGGTCCTCTGGCGAGGCTTGCTGGTGACGAGGTCTCCGGCGACCGTACGGCGAGCTGATGGGGCGATGCAAACTCCCGGAGACGCTCGGGGCGGAGGCAGTTGCCTCGATCCAGACTGGATCGGGCACTGCGGAAGGAGCAGCAGCGCTTCGGGCCCGGATGGGCTCGCAGTGGGCCTGCAGGGCCACGGCGGCTTGGAGGTGGAGGAGGAGGCGCCAAGTGGTGGCGGCACTGTGGAGGGGTGCGGAAAACAAGGGGTGATGGCTAGGGTTTCCAAAATTGGAGGAGGGGGTATCCATTTATAGGAATAGGCAAGGAGAGGGGGGTTTTAGTCCGTTTTTCGGACCCTCGGATCACGATCGGACGGCTCCGGACAGAGGGGAACTAGGTGGGGTTTGTGGGCTGTGCTAGAGAGAGATGGGCTGAGAAGAGAGGAGAGAGAGAGGCCCGGTGGTGACGTGGCACGCTGTGGTTGGCTGCGGCGGGCGGCGCGGACATGTCCGGCGCGGTGGAGAAGTGTCCGGTGGCGCGAAGAGGACGAAGTTAGGGTTTCATCCGCGAATTTCGGGAGGGGGGCACATATTTATAGGTAGAGGGAGCTAGGAGAGTCCAAATGAGGTGCGGTTTTCGGCCACGCGATCGTGATCGAACGACCGAGATGATGGAGATGGTTTAGGTGGGTTTTGGGCCAAATTGGAAGGATGTTGGGCTGCAACACACACGAGGCCTTTTCGGTCCCTCGGTTAACCGTTGGAGTATCAAACGAAGTCCAAATGGTACGAAACTTGACAGGCGGTCTACCGGTAGTAAACCAAGGCCGCTTGGCAAGTCTCGGTCCAATCCGGAAATGTTTAATCCCCAAAAGAAAGAAAGGTAGAAATGACCACCGGAGGAGAACGGAGCGCTGGAATGCAAAACGGACAACGGAGAAAATGCTCGGATGCATGAGACAAACACATATGCAAATGAAATGCACATGATGACATGATATGCAATGCATGACATGCAAGAAATGACAAGGCAACAACAGCGAATAACTGGAGGACACGTGGCACATCGGTCTCGGGGCGTTACAGTGTTTGATCTCTCTCTCTCTCTCTCTCGTGTTCTTGGTTTGGCATGATCTTGATGTATCGCGAGCTTTGCTATTATATTTGGATCCTATGATGTTTTCTCCCCCCTCTTCTCTCTTGTAATGAATCGAGTTTCCCCTTTGAAGTAATCTTATCGGATTGAGTCTTTAAAGACTTGAGGACACTTGATGTATGTCTTGCCGTGGATATCTGTGGTGACAATGGGATACGACGTGCCACTTGATGTATGTTAAGGTGATCAACTTGCGGGTTTCATGACATTGGGAACCTATGCATAGGGGTTGGCACACGTTTTCGTCGTGATTCTCCGGTAGAAACTTTGGGGCACTCTTTGAGGTCCTTTGTGTTGGTTGAATAGATGAATCTGAGATTGTGTGATGCATATCATATAATCATACCCATGGATACTTGAGGTGACATTGGAGTATCTAGGTGACATTAGGGTTTTGATTGATTTGTGTCTTAAGGTGTTATTCTAGTACGAACTCTAGGGTTGTTTGTGACACTTATGGGAATAGCCAACCGGATTGATTGGAAAGAATAACTTTGAGGTGGTTTCGTACCCTACCATAATCTCTTCGTTCGTTCTCCGCTATTAGTGACTTTGGAGTGACTCTTTGTTGCATGTTGAGGGATAGTTATGTGATCCAATTATGTTAGTATTGTTGAGGGAACTTACACTAGCGAAAGTATGAACCCTAGGCCTTGTTTCCTAGCATTGCAATACCGTTTACGCTCACTTTTATCATTAGTTACCTTGCTGTTTTTATAATTTCAGATTACAAATACCCATATCTACTATCCATATACCACTTGTTTCACCATCTCTTCGCCGAACTAGTGCACCTATACAATTTACCATTGTATTGGGCGTGTTGGGGACACAAGAGACTCTTTGTTATTTGGTTGCAGGGTTGCTTGAGAGAGACCATCTTCATCCTACGCCTCCTACGGATTGATAAACCTTAAGTCATCCACTTGAGGGAAATTTGCTACTGTCCTACAAACCTCTGCACTTGGAGGCCCAACAACATCTACAAGAAGAAGGTTGTGTAGTAGACATCAATATCCCATAATCTTTAAGAGTCTGGGTCATCCAGAGTAATTGAGCACAACATGAACCTGCAGCAATGTATTCCGCTTCAGTGGTGGAGAAGGATACCGAGTTTTGTTTCTTGGAAGACCAAGACACAAGAGATCTACCAAGGAATTGACAAGTACCCTAAGTGGACTTCCTATCAACCTTGTCACCGGCATAGTCCGAGTCAGAGTAGCCAACAGGATCAAAGGAAGCTCTCTTTGGATACCAAATGCCAAAATTTGGTGTATGTATTAAGTATCTCACTATCCTTTTCACGGCCTTAAGATGACATTCCTTAGGAGCAGCTTGATATCGTGCACACATGCACACACTTAACATGATATCGGGACGTGAAGCACATAGATATAGTAATGAACCAATCATAGAGCGATAAACTTTTTGATCAACCGGTTCACCATCTTTGGTCAAATCAAGATGTCCACTAGTAGGCATGGGTGTAGTCATACCTTTGCATTCTTGCATATTGAACTTCTTGAATAAGTCCTTGGTGTACTTCGTTTGAGAGACAAAGGTGCCTTCCTTAGTTTGATTGATTTACAAACCAAGAAAGAATTTGAGTTCACTCATCATGGAAATCTCAAACTTCTCCGACATTAGCTTCCCAAACTTTTCACTAAAATGAGGGTTAGTTGATCCAAATATAATATCATCGACATAAATTTGGCATACAAATAGTTCTCCATTAACCCTTTTAGTAAAAAGAGTAGAATCTATTTTTCCAATTTCAAAGCCTTTTTCAATAAGGAACTTGGTCAAGCATTTATACCATGCTCTAGGAGCTTGTTTAAGACCATAAAGGGCTTTGTGAAGTTTGTAAACATGATTAGGTTTCTCAGGGTTGACAAAGCCGGGAGGTTGCTTAACATAAACTTCCTCTTCAATTTCACCATTTAGAAAATCACTTTTAATGTCCATTTGGTACAAGGTGATATTTTAGTGATTAGCATAGGCAAGTAAGATGCGAATGGACTCAAGTCTAGCAACGGGAGCATATGTCTCACCATAGTCCATACCTTCGACTTGTGTGTAGCCTTGGGCGACGAGACGTGCTTTGTTGCGAACCACTTGTCCATCTTCATCTTTCTTGTTGCGAAACACCCATTTGGTGCCGATGATGTTGTGGTTGTTGTCGGGCTTTTCAACCAATGTCCACACTTGATTTCTCTCAAAGTTGTGTAGCTCTTCATGCATAGCGTTTATCCAATTCAGATCTTCCAATGCTTCTTCAACCTTCATAGGTTCAATACGAGAGATGAATGAATAGTGTTCACAAAAGTTGGCTAAACGAGTTTTTGAGCGAGTGATTCTCCCGGTTTGGATATCATTGTAGATTTGCTCCACGGGATGATCTTTAGCAATTCTTGCTCGAACTCGTGAAAGCTTTTGCTTGGGTCTTTGTTGAACATCTTCTTCATCTTGTTCTTCTTCTTGGCCTTCTTCATTGTTGGCGTTGTCATTCTCTTGTCGTGGTGGAGAAGGAGGTTGTTGACGTTTGTCTTGGTGCACTTCCTCGTTTTCTTCTTCTTGGTGTGTCCCACTCGTGGATGCTTCCATATCAACTCTTGGTTCACCTTGTCGTGAGGTAGAAGCTTTCACTTGGACGGACGAGGTACTTGTTGGGTTTCGTAGTAATTTCAAAAAATTTCCTACACACACGCAAGATCATGGTGATGCATAGCAACGAGAGAGGAGAGTGTTGTCTACGTACCCACGCAGACCGACTGCGGAAGCGTTGACGCAACGTAGAGGAAGTAGTCGTACGTCTTCCCGATCCGACCGATCCAAGCACCGTTACTCCGGCACCTCCAAGTTCTTAGCACACGTATAGCTCGATGACGATCCCTGGGCTCCGATCCAGCAAAGCGTCGGGGAGGAGTTCCGTCAGCACGACGGCGTGGTGACGATCTTGATGTTCTACCGACGCAGGGCTTCGCCTAAGCACTACAACGATATGACCGAGGTGGAATATGGTGGCAGGGGGCACCGCACACGGCTAAGGAACGATCACGTGGATCAACTTGTGTGTCTAGAGGTGCCCCCTGCCTCCGTATATAAAGGAGCCAAGGGGGAGGGGGTCGCCGGCCAGGAGGAGGGCGCAGGAGGAGTCCTACTCCTACCGGGAGTAGGACTCCCCCCCAATCCTAGTTGGACTAGGATTCCCCGAGGGGGAAAGAGAGAGAGGGGGGCCGGCCACCTCTCCTAGTCCTAATAGGACTAGGGGAGGGGGAGGCGCGCGGACACCTTGGGCTGCCCCTTTCTTCTTTCCACTAAAGCCCATTAAGGCCCATATGGCTCCCGGGGAGTTCCGGTAACCTCCCGGTACTCCGGTAAAATCCCGATTTCACCCGGAACACTTCCGATGTCCAAATATAGGCTTCCAATATATCAATCTTTATGTCTCGACCATTTCGAGACTCCTCGTCATGTCCGTCATCACATCCGGGACTCCAAACTAACTTCGGTACATCAAAATGCATAAACTCATAATAACTGTCATCGTAACGTTAAGGGTGCGGACCCTACGGTTCGAGAACAATGTAGACATGACCGAGACACGTCTCCGGTCAATAACCAATAGCGGGACCTGGATGTCCATATTGGCTCCTACATATTCTACGAAGATCTTTATCGGTCAGACCGCATAACAACATACGTTGTTCCCTTTGTCATTGGTATGTTACTTGCCCGAGATTCGATCGTCGGTATCCAATACCTAGTTCAATCTCGTTACCGGCAAGTCTCTTTACTCGTTCCGTAATACATCATCCCGCAACTAACTCATTAGTTGCAATGCTTGCAAGGCTTATGTGATGTGCATTACCGAGAGGGCCCAGAGATACCTCTCCGACAATCAGAGTGACAAATCCTATTCTCGAAAAACGCCAACCCAACATCTACCATTGGAGACACCTGTAGAGCTCCTTTATAATCACCCAGTTACGTTGTGACGTTTGGTAGCACACAAAGTGTTCCTCCGGCAAACGGGAGTTGCATAATCTCATAGTCATAGGAACATGTATAAGTCATGAAGAAAGCAATAGCAACATACTAAACGATCGGGTGCTAAGCTAATGGAATCGGTCATGTGAATCAGATCATTCAACTAATGATGTGACCTCGTTAATCAAATAACAACACTTTGTTCATGGTTAGGAAACATAACCATCTTTGATTAACGAGCTAGTCAAGTAGAGGCATACTAGTGACACTAAGTTTGTCTATGTATTCACACATGTATTATGTTTCCAGTTAATACAATTCTAGCATGAATAATAAACATTTATCATGATATAAGGAAATAAATAATAACTATATTATTGCCTCTAGGGCATATTTCCTTCAGTACTCTCCTTCACCTCCATTGGACGAATCTTGCCAATAGACAAGTCTTGGATTGCTTCCGAGGGATATTTGTCTCCTACATCAATTGGCAATTGCTCTACTTGCGAGCCGTTAGATTCATCAAACTTCACATCTACCGTTTCTTCAACCTTTCGGGTGAAATTGTTGTAGACACGGTATGTGTGAGAGTTTGAGCCATAACCAAGTAGGAAACCTTCATGAGACTTAGGAGCAAATTTAGAACGACAATGCTTGTCAAGAATGTAGCACTTTGAGCCGAATACTCGAAAGTATCCAACTTGGGGTTTGTTACCGGTGAGGAGCTCGTATGTCGTCTTGCTGAGTAGCTTGTGAAGATACAAGTGATTTGTTGCATGACAAGCTATCTCTACCGCTTCCACCCAAAAGTGTTTTGGCGTCTTGTACTCATCAAGCATCCTTCTTGCCATCTCGATAAGAGTCCAGTTCTTCCTCTCAACAACTCCATTTTGTTGAGGTGTGTACATAGTCGAGAACTCATGTGTGATCCCTTCTTCGTCAAGAAAGGTGTCCACATTTGCGTTCTTGAACTCCGTTCCGTTGTCGCTTTGAACCTTCTTGATCTTCACATCAAATTGATTTTGGGCCTTCCTAGCAAAGTTTTTGAAGATCTTTTGGACCTGTGATTTGTCATCAAGAAAGAACACCCACGTAAATCTTGAAAAATCATCAACTATGACCAGAACAAATGAGTTACCACCGAGACTCTTGTAGGCATTTGGACCAAAGAGATCCATGTGAAGTAGCTCGAGTGGTCTTCTTGTGGTCATGATGTTCTTAGCGCGATGACTTCCTCCAACTTGTTTCCCTACTTGACAAGCACTACAAAGTCTATCCTTGTCAAATATGACATCGTTAACGCCAAGGATATGATTTCCTTTAATGAGTTTGTCAAGGTTTCGCATGCCCACATGGCCTAGCCTTCTATGCCACAACCAGCCTTTAGAAGATTTAGCAATTAAGCAAGTTTTAGGTTGAGCCTTTTTAGTGAAATCAACAATGTAAAGATCTCCTCTACGTATACCGGTAAAGACCATTTTATGATTATCTCTACGAAACACTTGGCAGTCTACTTCAGTAAATAGGACATTGAAACCGAAATCAGCAAGTCTAGATACCGAAAGTAAGTTGTAGCCAGGAGATTCAATGAGCATGACATTTTGTATGGAGCTATCATGTGAGATGGCCACTTTACCAAGGCCAACCACCTTACCCTTTAAATTATCACCAAAAGTGACATACTTTCGAGGGCCGTCATTTTCAGCAAGCTCACGGAACATGTCTTTATCTCCGGTCATATGATCAGTACATCCACTATCAAGGACCCATTCCTTTCCTCCAGCCATGTAGCCGCGAAGATTTGCCATAAGACCAAAGTGTCTCATTGCATCATCGAGATCATAGTCACTATCATCATCATCCTCATTCAAGTATTCATGTTCAACATCATCTTGTGATTGATCAATTCCTAGAGAGGGCAATTCGTTAGATAAATGATCATTTCTATAGTTATCCTTATGAATTCTAATAGCTCTAGAAATGATATTGCTAATGATTCCAACATCTCCTTTGGCACTCATAAGATTAGTAAGCTCAAATAAGCAGTCACCAAATTTGGGATCATTGGAACTCATCTTAATCAAGGCAATAGACTTATGGAGAATTTCATCTAGATCTTTCAAGGAATAATTTGGAAAGAGTTCCTCAAGAAATTTCCATATGGTGTAGGCACACTTAAGAGTAGGCAAACATCCAATCAAGTTTCTAGGCAAGCCTCTAGTGATAAGATTAACAGTTCTAAGATTGCGAATCATGTCAATTGATTCCTCAAGGGTAGGATGCATGGGATCAACATGAGGTGCACAAGGGCTAGAAATATACTTGTTCAAGTGATATTCATTGAAAATCTCAAGCATTTCATTTTTCCACTCATGAAAATATTCTCCATCAAGAATAGGCACTCTATGTCTAAGACTCCCCAAAGTAGACTCATCCATCTTCCTCCAATGGTGTTTAAACCAAGGCAATGGAGACCAAAGCTCTGATACCAATTGAAAGGATCGAGAAGAGGTGTCTAGAGGGGGGGGGGTGATTAGACACTAAGTGCCAAAAGTTGCAGTTTTTAATTTCTTTAAGTTGAAGTGGAGTTTAGGCACTAGTTTAACAAACACAATACATATCGAGCAAGCATGCAAAGAGTATATGAGCAGCGAAAAGTAAATCATGCAACTTGCAAGTATGTAAAGGGAAGGGTTTGGAGAATTCAAACGCAATTTGAGACACGGATGTTTTTGTCGTGGTTCCGATAGGTGGTGCTATCGCACATCCACGTTGATGGAGACTTCAACCCACGGAGGGTAACGGTTGCGCGAGTCCACGGAGGGCTCCACCCACGAAGGGTCCACGAAGAAGCAACCTTGTTTATCCCATCATGGCCATCACCCACGAAGGACTTGCCTCACTAGCGGTAGATCTTCACGAAGTAGGCGATCTCCTTGCCCTTACAAACTCCTTGGTTCAACTCCACAATCTTTGTCGGAGGCACCCAAGTGACACCTAGCCAATCTAGGAGACACCACTCTCCAAGAAGTAACAAATGGTGTGTTGATGATGAATTCCTTGCTCTTGTGCTTCAAATGATAGTCCCCCCAATACTCAACTCTCTCTCACAGGATTTGGATTTGGTGGAAAGATGATTTGAGTGGAAAGCAACTTGGGGAAGGCTAGAGGTCAAGATTCATATGGTGGGAATGGAATATCTTGGTCTCAACACAAGTGTAGGTGGTTCTCTTTCAGAAAATATAGGTTGGAAGTGTAGGTATGTTCTGATGGCTCTCTCCACGAATGAAGAGTGGGTGGAGGGGTATATATAGCCTCCACACAAAAACTAACCGTTACACACAATTTACCAATCTCGGTGAGACCGAAGTGAAAGACTCAGTCAGACCGATTTAGCAAACCTAGTGACCGTTAGGGTTTTCGGTGGGACTGAATAGATCAACTCGGTGGAACTGATGTGCTAGGGTTAGGGTAAATCCAAAACTCGGTTTGACCGATTACTCAAACTCGATGGGACCGATTTGGGTAATAAGTGAAACAGAGAGTTGTCCAAGCAAACTCGGCGGGGCCGATTGCATATCTCGGTGAGACCGAAAATATTGCAATATGTAACAGAGAGTTTGCAAGCCCATCTCGGTGAGACCGAGATCCCATTGGTGAGATCGAACTAATTAGGGTTTCTGGCAGTGGCTATGTCAACTGAACTCAGTGGCTCTAGATAGAAAGAATCGGTGGGGCCGAGTTTGACTTTTGGTTTAGGACATATTTGGAAGTGAGAAAGTGGTTGAGGGCTTTGGAGCATATCACTAAGCACTTTGAGCAAGCAAGCCATTAAGCAACACCTCATCCCTTCTTAATAGTATTGGCTTTCCTATAGACTCAATGTGATCTTGGATCACCAAGATAGAAAATGTGGATTCTTGAGGTTGGAGCTTGGGCCAATCCTTTGTCCTTAGCATTTTGAAGGGGTTCCACATCCTCTAGTCCATGCCACTTCATTGTTGAACTCATCTGAAACATACTAGGTAAAAGTGTTAGTCCAACAAGAGATATGTTGTCATTAATCACCAAAATCACCCAGGGAGCACTTGTGCTTTCAACTAGGTATTGAGATACCGACGATCGAATCTCGGGCAAGTAACATACCGATGACAAAGGGAACAACGTATACCGTTATGCGGTGTGATCGATAAAGATCTTCGTAGAATATGTAGGAGCCAATATGAGGATCCAGGTTCCGCTATTGGTTATTGACCGGAGATGAGTCTCGGTCATGTCTACATAGTTATCGAACCCGTAGGGTCCGCATGCTTAACATTCGATGACGATCGATATTATGAGTTTATGTGTTTTGATGTACCTAAGGTTGTTTGGAGTCCCAGATGAGATCAGGGACATGACGAGGCGTCTCGAAATGTTCGAGACGTAAAGATCGATATATTGGAAGGCTATATTCGGACATCGGAAAGGTTCTGAGTGGTTCGGGTATTTATCGGATTACCGGAGAGTTACGGGAATTCACCGGGGAGTATATGGGCCTTATTGGGCTTTAGGGGAAAGAGAGAGGGGAGGCTGCGCACCCCCAAGGCCTAGTCCGAATTGGACTAGGGGGAGGGGCGGTGCCCCCTCCTTCCTTCTCTTCTCTTTTCCCTTTCCTTCTCTCCTACTCCTACTACATGGAAGGGGGAATCCTACTCCCGGTGGGAGTAGGACTCCCCAGGGCGCGCCATAGTAGAGGGCCGGCCCTCCCCTCCTCCACTCCTTTATATATGGGGGAGGGGGGCACCCCATGGACACACAAGTTGATCAGTTGATCTTTTAGCCATGTGCGGTGCCCCCTCCACCGTAATCCACCTCGGTCATGTTGTACCGGTGCTTAGGCGAAGCCTTGCATCAGTAGCATCATCATCACCGTCATCACGCCGTCGTGCTGACGGAACTCTCCCTCGAAGCTATGCTGGATCGGAGTTCGTGGGACGTCACCGAGCTGAACGTGTGCTGAACTCGGAGGTGCCATGCGTTCGGTACTTGGATCGGTCAGATCGTGAAGACGTACGACTACATCAACCGCGTTCTCATAACGCTTCCGCTTATGGTCTACGAGGGTACGTAGATGATACTCTCCCCTCTTGTTGCTATGCATCACCATGATCTTGCGTGTGCGTAGGATTTTTTTTGAAATTACTACGTTCCCCAACAGTGGTATCAGAGCCAGGTTTATGCGTAGATGTCATATGCACGAGTAGAACACAAAGGAGTTGTGGGCGTGGGTATATACATATTGCTTTCCCTCACTAGTTGATTCTTGATTCAGCGGCATTGTTGGATGAAGCCGCCCAGACCACATTACGCGTACGCTTACGCGAGACTGGTTCTACCGCCATGCTTCACACACAGGTGGCTAGTGGGTGTCTGTTTCTCCAACTTTAGTTGAATCGGTTTCAATGAACATGGTTCTTTCTGAAGATCAAAAAGCAACCACTATACTACGTTGTGGTTTTTGATGCGTAGGTAAGAACAGTTCTTACTCAGCCCGTAGCAACCACGTAAAACTTGCAACAACAAAGTAGAGGATTGATACGTCTCCAACGTATCTATAATTTTTGATTGCTCCATGCTACTTTATCTACTGTTTTGTACTATATTGGGCTTTATTTTCCACTTTTATATTATTTTTGGGACTAACCTATTAACCGGAGGCCCAGCCCAGAATTGCTGTTTTTTTGCCTATTTCAGTATTTCGAGGAAACAAAATATCAAACGGAGTCCAAACGGAATGAAACCTTCGAGAACGTGATCATCTCACCGAACGTGATCCAGGAGACTTGGACCCTACTCCAAGAAGTTTCCAGGGAGGTCACGAGGGTGGAGGGCGCCCCCCTGGGCGCGCCCCCTGCCTCGTGGGCCCCTCGTAGCTCCACCGACGTGCTCCTTCCTCCTATATATACCTACGTACCCCCATTAGACCAAAGACAGAGCCAAAAACCTAATACCACCGCCGCAACTTCCTGTATCCACGAGATCCCATCTTGGGGCCTGTTCCGGAGCTCCGCCGGAGAGGGCATCCATCACGGAGGGCTTCTACATCAACACCATAGCCCTTCCGATGAAGTGTGAGTAGTTTACTTCAGACCTTCGGGTCCATAGCTAGTAGCTAGATGGCTTCTTCTCTCTTTTTGGATCTCAATACAATGTTCTCCCCCTCTCTCGTGGAGATCTATTCGATGTAATCTTCTTTTTACGGTGTGTTTGTTGAGACCGATGAATTGTGGGTTTATGATCCAACTTATCTATGAATAATATTTGAATCTTCTCTGAATTCTTTTATGTATGATTGAGTTATCTTTGAAAGTCTCTTCGAATTATCCGTTTGGTTTGGCCAACTAGATTGGTAGTTCTTGCAATGGGAGAAGTGCTTAGCTTTGGGTTCAATCTTGCGGTGTCCTTATTCAGTGACAGAAAGAGTTGCAAGGCACGTATTGTATTGTTGCCATCGAGGATAACAAGATGGGGTATTTATCATATTGCATGAATTTATTCCTCTACATCATGTCATCTTGCTTAAGGCGTTACTCTATTTTTAACTTAATACTCCAGATGCATGCTGGATAGCGGTCGATGAGTGGAGTAATAGTAGTAGATGCAGGCAGGAGTCGGTCTACTTGTCACGGACGTGATGCCTATACACATGATCATACCTAGATAACCTCATAACTATGCTAAATTCTATCAATTGCTCAACAGTAATTTGTTCACCCACCATAGAATATCTATGCTCTTGAGAGAAGCCACTAGTGAAACCTATGGCCCCCGGGTCTATTCTCATCATATCAATCTCCATTACTTTATTTTACTTGTTTTGCTTTTACTTTTCACTTTGCATCTTTATACCAAAAATACCAAAAATATTATCTCTATCAGATCTCACTCTCGTAAGTGACCGTGAAGGGATTGACAACCCCTAAGCGTTGGTTGCGAGTTGCTACCGTTTTGTGCAGGTACGAGGGACTTGCGTGTGACCTCCTACTGGATTGATACCTTGGTTCTCAAAAACTGAGAGAAATACTTACGCTACTGTGCTGCATCACCCCCTCCTCTTCGGGGAAACCCAATGCTAGCTCGAGACGTAGCAAGAAGGATTTATGGCGCCGTTGCCGGGGAGGCCTACGCCAAGTCAAGTCAAGATTTACTCTCCCATCAACGAGAGATTTCTGGCGCCGTTGCCGGGGAAGCCTACGCAAAAGTCAACATACCAAGTACCCATCACAATCTCTATCTCTCGCATTACATTATTTGCCATTTGCCTCTCGTTTTCCTCTCCCCCACTTCACCCTTGCCGTTTTATTCGCCCTCTCTTTCCCTTTGCCTTTTGTTTGCTCGTGTGTTAGTTTGCTTGCTTGTTCGTCACGATGACCTTACCTAATTTTGGTGATCTTCACCTTAAAAGGCTAGAAGATATCGAAAACAATGTCAGGAAGTTTATGGTCTTGCAATTTGAGCATAATAATTTATATAGAAACGAGCTTAAGGAACAAAAGAGTTTTATGAGTTATATGAATAAAGAGCTCGATGATATGTCCAAAGAATTTGATGGTGTAAGAGCCCAAATTGCTCATCTTGAAAAAATGACCGCTGAAATTTCGGATATGCAAGCCACCTTAGTCAATAAGATGGCCGCTAAACCGAATAACTATGAGAATCAAGATGAAGATCTAAAAGTTATTGATGTGTCCCCTATTAAATCTTTGTTTTGCAATATGAAACTTGATGAATCTGATTATGATCTTCCCTTACCTAGAAGGTGTTCTAAGAATTCTGAGTTTTTAGATCCTGATGATGAAATTGATAAAAAAGGGATTGAAAGAAATAAAAATCTAGATATTGCTAAACCCACTATTTTGGATCTCAAGGAATTTAACTATGAAAATTGCTCTTTAATTGATTGTATTTCCTTGTTGCAATCCGTGTTAAATTCTCCTCATGCTTATAGTCGAAATAAGGCCTTTACCGAACACATTGTTGACGCCTTAATGCAATCTTATGAAGAAAAGCTTGAGTTGAAAGTTTCTATCCCTAGAAAACTCCATGATGAGTGGGAACCTACAATTAAGATTAAAATTAAAAATTACGAGTTTCATGCTTTGTGTGATTTGGGTGCTAGTGTCTCTACTATCCCCAAAGCTTTGTGTGATTTGTTAGATTTCCGTGACTTTGATGATTGCTCTCTAAACTTGCATCTTGCGGATTCCACTATTAAAAAGCCTAGGAAAGAATTAATGATGTTCTTATTGTTGCAAATAGGAATTATGTGCCCGTAGATTTTATCGTTCTTGATATAGATTGCAATCCTTCATGTCCCATTATTCTTGGTAGACCTTTCCTTAGAACGATTGGTGCAATTATTGATATGAAGGAAGGGAATATTAAATTCCAATTTCCCTTAAAGAAGGGCATGGAACACTTTCCTAGAAAGAAAATAAAATTACCATATGAATCTATCATGAGAGCCACTTATGGATTGCCTACCAAAGATGGCAATACCTAGATCTATCCTTACTTTTATGCCTAGCTAGGGGCGTTAAACGATAGCGCTTGTTGGGAGGCAACCCAATTTTATTTTCTGTTTTTTGTTTTTGGTTCTGTTTAGGAATAAATAATACATCTAGATTCTTTTTAGATGTGGTTTTATCTTTTAATTAGTGTTTGTGCCAAGTTAAACCTATTAGATCTTCTTGGAAGATAGTTATTTGATCTTGCTGTAATTTCCAGAATCTTTGCGCTCAGTGCCCGAATTGTCAAAAATCACCAGAACGTGATAAAATAGTGATTCCAATTGCTGATGATCAATAAACAAATTTCCCAAGTCGTCTAATTTTGGTAGAATTTTTTGGGTTCCAGAAGTTTGCGTTAGTAACAGATTACTACAGACTGTTCTGTTTTTGACTGATTCTGTTTTGCGTGTGTTGTTTGCTTATTTTGATGAATCTATGGCTAGTAAAATAGTTTATAAACCATAGAGAAGTTGGAATACAGTAGGTTTAACACCAATACAAATAAAGAACAAGTTCACTACAGTACCTTAAAGTAGTCTTTTGTTTTCTTTCTCTAACGGAGCTCACGAGATTTCTATTGAGTTTTGTGTTGTGAAGTTTTCAAGTTTTGGGTGAATTCTTTTGATGGATTATGGAACAAGGAGTGGCAAGAGCCTAAGCTTGGGGATGCCCATGGCACCCCCAAGATAATCCAAGGACACCAAAAAGTCAAAGCTTGGGGATGCCCCGGAAGGCATCCCCTCTTTCGTCCACTTCCATCGGTAATTTACTTGGAGCTATATTTTTATTCACCACATGATATGTGTTTTCCTTGGAGCGTCTTGTATTATTTGTGTCTTTGTTTGTTAGTCTACCACAATCATCCTTGCTGTACACACCTTTTGAGAGAGCCATGTATGAATTGAAATTTGTTAGAATACTCTATGTGCTTTACTTATATCTTTTGAGCTTGATAGTTTACTCTATGTGCTTCACTTATATCTTTTTGAGCGTGATAATTTTTGCTCTAGTGCTTCACTTAGATCTTTTAGAGCATGGTGGTGGTTTGTTTTAAAGAAACTTGATCTCTCATGCTTCACTTAGATTATTTTGAGAGTCGTTAATAGCATGGTAATTTGCTTAATGTTAATATACTTGGTATTCAAGATATGTGAAACTTTCTTTTTAGTGGGTTGAATACTAAGATAAGTTTGATGCTTGATAATTGTTTTGAGATATGGAGGTGATAATATCATAGTCGTGCTAGTTGAGTAGTTGTGAATTTGAGAAATACTTGTGTTGAAATTAGCAAGTCCCGTAGCATGCACGTATGGTTAAAGTTGTGTAACAAATTTGAAGCATGAAGTGTACCTGGCTTGTGCATCCTTATTAGTGGCGGTCGGGGACGAGCGATGGTATTTTCTTACCAATCTATCCCCCTAGGAGCATGCGCGTAGTACTTGATTTTTGATGACTTCTAAATTTTTGCAATAAGTATATGAGTTCTTTTGACTAATGTTGAGTCCATGGATTATACGCACTTTTACCTTTCCGCCACTTGCTAGCCTCTTCGGTACCGTGTATTGCCCTTTCTCACATTGAGAGTTGGTGCAAACTTCGCCGGTGCATCCAAACCCCGTGATATGATACACTCTTTCACACATAAACCTCTCTATATCTTCCTCAAAACAGCCACCATACCTACCTATCATGGCATTTCCATAGCCATTCCGAGATATGTTGCCATGCAACTTCCACCATCATCATCATCATCATCATCATCATGACATGCTTTACTTTTGTCATATTGCCATTGCATGATCTTATAGTTGACATCGTATTTGTGGCAAAGCCACCATGCATTATTTTTCATACATGTCACTCTTGATTCATTGCACCATCCCGGTACACCGCCGGAGGCATTCATATAGAGTCATATCTTGTTCTAGTATCGAGTTGTAATCATTATGTTGTAATCAATAGAAGTGTGATGATCATCATTATTAGAGCATTGCCCAATCAAAAAAAAAGAGAGAAAGGCCAAAAAGAAAGGAAAAAAAGAAAGGCCCAAAAAAAGAGAAAATAAAAATGGCAATGCTATTATCTCTTTTTCCACACTTGTGCTTCAAAGTAGCACCTTGTTCTTCATGTAGTGAGTCTCATATATTATGCTTGAAAGTAGCACCATGATTTTCATATAGTGAGTCTCATAATTTGTCTTGTTCATACTAGTGGGAATTTTTCATTATAGAACTTGGCTTGTATATTCCAACGATGGGCTTCCTCAAAATGCCCTAGGTCTTCATGAGCAAGCAAGTTGGATGCACACCCACTAGTTTTTTTTGTTGATCATTCTTAGCTCTAGTGCATCCGTTGCATGGCAATCCCTACTCCTTGCATTAACATCAATTGATGGGCATCTCCATATCTCATTGATTAGCCTCGTTGATGTGAGACTTTCTCCTTTTTTGTCTTCTCCACACAATCCCCATCATCATATTCTATACCATTTAATTCCACTGGAGGGTTGTAGCTAGACCAATTCTCTACATTGTTATTATTGTCCTCCCGACCGATCGATCACATCCTAAACTCTGTATGTCAAGCTAAGAGTAACCATAGTCTCAGCAAATAGATAGTCTCCTTCCTTTGTTACCGGTCTTACTTTCCTTTCTCTTACCGGTCTGTGTTCTATCATGGACCTGTATTCCGTTCCTTGAATTGAGACTTTCTTTTGGTATGATGCAAGGAATCATTGACTTACATCACGATATCTTTTTCTTCCTCATTCTTATTTTGGTTTTCGTATCACGAATGTTGGTTCACGCTTTATGGCATTTCAATGAGCAAACTAATCCAATCCCACAAAGGATTGTTCATGATATCAAGAACATAAAGAGTTTGTATAGAGATGGATTTCTCTTCAGTTCCAAGACTTTTTTTTGAATGGCTCGTGTTGCGCTAGTGACACGAGATAGTGCTATGTCCATGGCTCGCGCTCATGTATTGCGTGAAGTTTGAAAAAGTTTGAGATTATTTGAGTATGAAACAATTGCTTGGCTTGTCATCGGGGGTATAGAAGTTGGGAACATCTTTGTGTGACGAAAATGTAGCATAGCCTAACTATATGATTTTGTAGGGATGAACTTCCTTTGGCCATGTTATTTTGAGATGACATAATTGTTTGATTAGTATGCTTGAAGTATTATCATTTTTTATGTCAATATGAACTTTTGTCTTGAACCTTTCGGATCTGAATATTCATACCATGATTAAGAAGATTTACATTGAAATTATGCCAAAGTATCACTCCGCATCAAAAATTCTCTTTTTATCATTTACCTACTCGAGGACGAGCAGGAATTAAGCTTGGGGATGCCTGATACGTCTCCAACGTATCTATAATTTTTGATTGCTCCATGCTACTTTATCTACTGTTTTGGACTATATTGGGCTTTATTTTCCACTTTTATATTATTTTTGGGACTAACCTATTAACCGGAGGCCCAGCCCAGAATTGCTGTTTTTTTTTGCCTATTTCAGTATTTCGAGGAAACAAAATATCAAACGGAGTCCAAACGGAATGAAACCTTCGGGAACGTGATCTTCTCACCGAACGTGATCCAGGAGACTTGGACCCTACTCCAAGAAGTTTCCGGGGAGGTCACGAGGGTGGAGGGCGCCCCCTGGGCGCGCCCCCTGCCTCGTGGGCCCCTCGAAGCTCCACCGACGTGCTCCTTCCTCCTATATATACCTACGTACCAACATTAGACCAAAGACGGAGCCAAAAACCTAATACCACCGCCGCAACTTCCTGTATCCACGAGATCCCATCTTGGGGCCTGTTCTGGAGCTCCGCTGGAGAGGGCATCCATCACGGAGGGCTTCTACATCAACACCATAGCCCTTCCGATGAAGTGTGAGTAGTTTACTTCAGACCTTCGGGTCCATAGCTAGTAGCTAGATGGCTTCTTCTCTCTTTTTGGATCTCAATACAATGTTCTCCCCCTCTCTCGTGGAGATCTATTCGATGTAATCTTCTTTTTGCGGTGTGTTTGTTGAGACCGATGAATTGTGGGTTTATGATCCAACTTATCTATGAATAATATTTGAATCTTCTCTGAATTCTTTTATGTATGATTGAGTTATCTTTGCAAGTCTCTTCGAATTATCCGTTTGGTTTGGCCAACTAGATTGGTAGTTCTTGCAATGGGAGAAGTGCTTAGCTTTGGGTTCAATCTTGCGGTGTCCTTATTCAGTGACAGAAAGAGTTGCAAGGCACGTATTGTATTGTTGCCATCGAGGACAACAAGATGGGGTATTTATCATATTGCATGAATTTATTCCTCTACATCATGTCATCTTGCTTAAGGCGTTACTCTGTTTTTAACTTAATACTCCAGATGCATGCTGGATAGCGGTCGATGAGTGGAGTAATAGTAGTAGATGCAGGCAGGAGTCGGTCTACTTGTCACGGACGTGATGCCTATACACATGATCATACCTAGATAACCTCATAACTATGCTAAATTCTATCAATTGCTCAACAGTAATTTGTTCACCCACCGTAGAATATCTATGCTCTTGAGAGAAGCCACTAGTGAAACCTATGGCCCCCGGGTCTATTCTCATCATATCAATCTCCATTACTTTATTTTACTTGTTTTGCTTTTACTTTTCACTTTGCATCTTTATACCAAAAATACCAAAAATATTATCTCTATCAGATCTCACTCTCGTAAGTGACCGTGAAGGGATTGACAACCCCTAAGCGTTGGTTGCGAGTTGCTACCGTTTTGTGCAGGTACGAGGGACTTGCGCGTGACCTCCTACTGGATTGATACCTTGGTTCTCAAAAACTAAGGGAAATACTTACGCTACTGTGCTGCATCACCCCCTTCTCTTCGGGGAAAACCAACGCTAGCTCGAGACGTAGCAAGGACGTCTAACTTGTTTTTGTAGGGCATGTTGTGATGTGATATGGCCAAGACCTGATGAGATATAAATTGTTGTATGAGATGATCATGTTTTGTTGAAGTTATCGGCAACTGGCAGAAGCCTAATGGTTGTATCTTTATTGCATAAGATGCAAGCGCCAAATAATTGCTTTACTTTATCGTTATGCGATAGCAATAGTTGCAAAAGCAATAGTTGATGAGACGACCATATGAAGACATGTTGATAGAGATCAAGATGATGGATATCATGGTGTCATGCCGGTGACCATGGAGATCATGACGGTACTTTAGAGATGGAGATCAAAAGCACAAGATGATGATGGACATATCATGTCACATATTTTGATTGCATATGATGTTTATCCTTTATGCATCTTATTTTCCTTAGTTCGGCGGTAGCACTATAAGATGATCTCTCACTAAATTTCAAGGTATAAGTGTTCTCTCTGAGTATGCACAATTGCGATAGTTCTTCGTGCTGAGACACCACTTGATGATCGGGTGTGATAATCTCTACGTTCACATACAACGGGTGCAAGCCAGTTTTGCACATGCGGAATACTCTGGTTAAACTTGACGAGCCTAGCATATGCAGATATGGCCTCGGAACATTGGAGACTGAAAGGTCGAGCGTGAATCATATAGTAGATATGATCAACATAGTGATGTTCACCATTGAAAACTACTCCATCTCACGTGATGATCGGACATGGTTTAGTTGATATGGATCACGTGATCACTTAGATGATTAGAGGGATGTCTGTGTAAGTGGGAGTTCTTAAGTAATATGATTAATTGAACTTTAAAATTATCATGAACTTAGTCCTGATAGTATTTGCATATCTATGTTGTAGATCAATTGCTTGCGTATAGCTTCCCCGTTTTATTTATCATATGTTCCTAGAGAAAACTATGTTGAAAAATGTTAGTAGCAATAATGCAGACTAGCTCCGTGATCTGAGGATTATCCTCATTGCTGCACAGAAGAATTATGTCCTTGATGCACCGCTAGGTGACGGACCTATTGCAGGAGCAGATACAGATGTTATGAACGTTTGGTAAAGCTCGGTATGATGACTACTTGATAGTTTAGTGCACCATGCTTTACGGCTTAGAACCGATACTTCAAAAACGTTTTGAATGCCATAGAGCATATAAGATGTTCTGAGAGTTGAAATTGGTATTTCATACTCATGCCCGTGTCGAGAGGTAGAAGACCTCTGACAGTACTTTACCTACAAGATGGAGGAGAATAGCTCAACGAGTGAGCATGTGCTCAGAATGTCTGAGTACTACAATCACTTGAATCAAGTGGGAGTTAATCTTCCCGATAAGATAGTGATTGACAGAGTTCTCTAGTCACTATCACCAAGTTACTAGAACTTCATGATGAACTATAAAATGCAAGGGATAACAGAAATGATTCCCAAAGCTCTTCGCGATGCTGAAATCGGCGAAGGTAGAAATCAAGAAAAAGCATCAAGTGTTGGTGGTTGACAAGACCACTAGTTTCAAGTAAAAGGGCAAGGGAAAGAAAGGGAACTTCAAGAAGAATGGCAAGCAAGTTGCCACTCACGTGAAGAAGCCCAAAGCTAGACCCAAGCCTGAAACTGAGTGCTTCTACTTCAAAGGAAATGGTCACGGGAAGTGGAACTGCCCTACATACTTGGCGGATAAGAAGGATGGCAAAGTAAACAATGGTATATTTGATATACATGTTATTGATGTGTACTTTACTAGTGTTTATAGAAAACCCCTCGGTATTTGATACTAGTTCAGTTGCTAAGAGTAGTAACTCGAAACGGGAGTTGCAAAATAAACAAAGACTAGTTGAGGATGAGGTGACGATGTGTGTTGGAAATGATTCCAAGGTTGACAAGATCACCATCACACACTCCCTTTACCTTCAGGATTAGTGTTGAACCTAAAATAAATGTTATTTGGTGTTTGCATTGAGCATAATATGATTGGATCATGTTGATTGCAATACAGTTATTCATTTAAGTCAAAGAATAATTGTTATTCTGTTTACATGAATAAAACCTTCTGTGGTCACACACCCAAGGTGAATGGTTTATTGAATCTCGATCGTAGTGATACACATATTCATAATATTGAAGCCAAAAGATAAAAAGTTAATAATGATAGTGCAACCTATTTGTGGCACTGCCGTTTAGGTCATATTGGTGTAAAGCGCATGAAGAAACTCCATGTTGATGGGCTTTTGGAATCACTTGAGTATGAATCACTTGATGCTTGCGAACCATGCCTCATGGGCAAGATGACTAAGACTCCGTTCTCTGGAACAATGGAGCGAGCGACTGACTTATTGGAAATAATACATACTGATGTATGTGGTCCGATGAGTGTTGCGGCAGGTATCATTATTTTCTGACCTTCACAAATGATTTGGGAATATATGGGTATATCTACTTGATGAAACATAAGTCTGAAACATTTGAAAAGTTCAAAGAATTTCAGAGTGAAGTGGAAAATCATCGTAACAAGAAAATAAAGTTTTTACGATCTGATCGTGGAGACAAATATTTGAGTTATGAGTTTGGTCTTCAACTAAAACAATGTGGAATAGTTTCACAAATTCATGCCACCTAGAACACCACAGCATAATGGTGTGTCCGAACGTCATAACCGTACTTTATTGGATATAGTGCAGTCTATGATGTCTCTTACCGATTTAACACTATCATTTTGGGGTTATGCATTAGAGACAGCTACATTCACGTTAAATAGGGAACCGTCTAATCCGTTGAGACGACACCGTATGAACTATGGTTTGGCTAGAAACCTAAGTTGTCGTTTCTTAAAGTTTGGGGTTGTGATGCTTATGTGAAAAAGTTTCAGCCTGATAAGCTCAAACCCAAATCGGAGAAATGCGTCTTCATAGGATACACAAAAGAAACTGTTGGGTACACCTTCTATCACAGATTCGAAAGGCAAGATCTTTGTTGCTAAGAGTGGATCCTTTCTAGAGAAGAAGTTTCTTTCGAAAGAAGTGAGTGGGAGGAATGTAGAACTTGATGAGGTAATTGTACCTTCTCCCGAATTGGAAAGTAGTTCATCACAGAAATCAGTTCTAGTGATTTCTATGCCAATTAGTGAGGAAGCTAATGATGATGATCATGAAACTTCAGATCAAGTTACTACCGAACCTCGTAGGACAACCAGAGTATGGTCCGCACCAGAGTGGTACGGTAATCCTTTCTGGAAGTCATGTTACTAGACCATGACGAACCTACGAACTATGAGGAAGCGATGATGAGCCCAGATTCCGCAGAACGGCTTAAGGCCATGAAATCTGAGATGGGATCCATGTATAAAGAACAAAGTATGGACTTTGATTGACTTGCCCAATGATTGGCGAGCCATTGAGAATAAATGGATCTTCAAGAGGAAGACGGACGTTGATAGTAGTGTGATACGTCTCCAACGTATCTATAATTTATGAAGTATTCATGCTATTATATTATCAACCTTGGATGTTTTATATGCATTTATATGTTATTTCGTATGATTTTTGGGACTAACCTATTAACCTAGTGCCCAGTGCCAATTTCTGTTTTTCCTTATTTTTGAGTTTTACAGAAAAGGAATATCAAACGGAGTCCAATTGACGTGCCAATTTTTGACGATTTTTTATGGACCAAAAGAAGACCCCGGAGTAAAAGAGTTGGGCCAGGAGAGTCCTGAGGCGTCCATGAGGGTGGGGGGCGCGCCCACCCCCAGGCGCGTGGGCCTGCCTCGTGGACGCCTCGGGCACCTCCTTGACGTCAGACCGACGCCAAAAATTTCTATAAATACAGAAACCTCGGAAAATTAACCTAGATCGTGAGTTCCGTCGCCAGAAGCCTCCATAGCCACCGAAAACCAATCTAGGCCCTCTCTGGCACCCTGCCGGAGGGGGCCATCATCACAGGAGGGCATGGAGGAGGATCCCGGAGGGGCCATCATCACCATGAGGGCCAAGGACCAGAGGGAGAACCTCTCCACATCTACGGGGAAGGCCATGGAGGAGGAAGCACAAGGGGGATAACCTCTCCTCCTCTCTCTCGGTGGCACCGGAGTGCCATCGGGAGGGGAATCATCGCCGAGGTGATCTTCTTCATCAACATCACCATCCTCATCTCTTTTACGCGGTCCACTCTCTTGCACCCCGCTATAATCCCTACTTGAACATGGTGCTTTATGCCACATATTATGATCCAATGATGTGTTGCCATCCTATTATGTTTTGAGTAGATATCCTTTGTCTTTGGGTTGATTGATGATCTAGATTGGTATGAGTTGTATGTTTCACTTTGGTGCTGTCCTATGGTGCCCTCCGTGTCGCGCAAGCGTGAGGGATTCCCGCTGTAGGGTGTTGCAATACGTTTATGATTCGCTTATAGTGGGTTGCGTGAGTGACTGAAACACAAACCCGAGTAAGGGGGTTGTTGCGTATGGGATAAAGAGGACTTGATGCTTTAATGCCATGGTTGGGTTTTACCTTAATGATCTTTAGTAGTTGCGGATGCTTGCTAGAGTTCCAATCATAAGTGCATATGATCCAAGTAGAGAAAGTATGTTAGCTTATGCCTCTCCCTCATATGAAACCACAATAGTGATTACCGGTCTTGTTAACGATTGCCTAGGACAATTCCGCACACCGATCCACCATTATTCCACACTCGCTATTTATAATATTTAGTAATATATTCTAACTTTATGATAACAGCACCTACTTTCGTATTTTAGCTCTCCGATATCATGCAAAGTTATCCACTTCATACCCACAACATAGTTTTATTTCTCGTTGCTAGTTGGAAGCAAACGTTCGGTGTATGTAGAGTCGTATCAGTGGCAGATATGGCTTGAGAGAATATTGATCTTACCTTTAGCTCCTTGTGGGTTTGACACTCCATACTTATCACTTCCACCTTTGGAAATTTCTATGATGATTCCCTGCACTTGGGGATTATCAAGCTCTTTTCTGGCACCGTTGCCGAGGAGCAATAGCGTGGGGTTGATATTTTTGTGTATGCTTGTTTGCTTTCTCCACCAAGTAGATTTTGTTTTTCCTTTTTGTTTCTATTTAGTTGTGGGTGAAACATACAAAAAATTTAAAAGAATGAAAATACCAAAAAAAATTACTTGCCTCTCATGCCTAAAAAGTTTTTCAAAAAGAGAAGTGATTGGAAAGTTATGCATTGAAGAAGTGAGGGTCGACCATGAGCACTTGTGTTCATGCTCACGGAAACAATGTAGAATTTTTCATGGAAGTTTCTCTGTAAATAATTATCCCCTTATACATATATCCATTGTATTATAAAAATAATGTGCCAAGCTTTGGTTTTAGGATGATTAGATTGCTTGTTTACTATGTGCAGAACAAAAACAGAAACTTTGGCTGTAGCGCGTGATTTTACATTTTTTTACTGGAAATTCAAATTTGTCTAAATCTTTTTTCACATTACTTATATATAAATTTTTCAAATTTTCAAATTTATTTCATAATTTATGGAGTTACAGAAGTTTACTAAACCTTCAGATTACTACAGACTGTCCTGTTTTAGACAGATTCTGTTTTTCGTGTGTTGTTTGCTTATTTTGATGAATCTATGGGGTAGTATCGGGTGGTATGAACCATGGTGAAGTTGGAATAGATTATATATAGTTCTAATATGAATTTGGAATGAGTTTTCAACAGTACTTAAAGGTAGTGATTTGCTTTATTATACTAACGGATCTCACAAAGTTTTTGTTGAAGTTTTTTGTGGATGAAGTGTTCGAAGAACGAGGAGTTACCGATGTGAGAAGAATAAAGAGAGGAAAGGCTCAAGCTTGGGGATGCCCAAGGCACCCCAAGTAAATATTCTAAGGATACTC